>NC_056740.1:186747094-186759594 GCF_019279795.1 Protopterus annectens
AAAGACGGAGCTTTCCGAAGAGATCACCTCTGTCCATCTCCCTGACAGGGAGTCTAGGGAGTTAGACATTTGAAAAGAGGACATACGCTTCAGAGACATTTGTTCATCATGTATTGAACTGCTTGACACACATGACTCATTTTTCAGAGGGGTTTGTTGAAAGAACTTTTCAAATCCCTCTCAGGTAATTTGGCTGCAGACATCCATAAAATGGTGGAGTACTAGCTGTCTGTCCTCTAATTTATGTCTAATGTATCCTTGCACCTACTTTCCAATGAAATGGGTAGCACTTTGAGAACAGCAGGCACTGGCATTGCTATTCATCCTCATGCCTGTATGCATCCTTTCTCACCTCTTCCTTTGGTGGGTGTACACTTTTCTGACTGAAGGTTAAAGAGATGTTCACCAGAAGCAAGCAAGAGGGCAAGACTCTGTCTGCCTTAGAGATACGTATTTCCACCCTCTAATGGATCTGTTTCCCTGGAATCAGAAGGATGAAAAAAAACTAGTTTCAAAAATCCGGAATTTTGCCCAGGACACTTCTGGTTACAGAGCGCCTGAAAGCAGAGTAGGGAACAATTTTAATGGATATTGTCCTAGGGACAGAGGCAGTCTACAGAACCAAGGGTGTAAATGTCCCTTCAGCAAAAAACTCTTCCACTACTCTTGAATGGTTGCTCAACTGCCACACTCTGGAGGCAGTCGGGGGGGGGGGGGCACTTATCTCTGCACCCGGATGCCTGGCTAGCCATCATTCAAGATTCTTGGTTGGAGAAGATAATCACCATATGCTGTATTATTTCCTTTATTTTCCCCCAGCCAACAAAAATAACATCCCCAGTGTTCTACACAGAGGGATTTAGCAGCTAGAAAATAGTTTTTGAGGAGATCACACCAGACCAGCAAGGATTTAGACTCTATTCATGATTCTTTTTGATTCCAAAAAAAAAGACCTCAGCCATCTAAAACAATTTGTGAGGCAGGCAAATTTCCATATGGTCACATTACAGTTTATTTTTTCTCTTCTGAGGAAGAATGACTGCATGTGCTCAATAGTCCTTTAGGATGCTTACTACCATGTGATGATAGTGAAGCAAACCAGAAGGTTTCTTCCCTTTTGCCTTAAGGCCAGTTACTTCTGATTGAAGCACTGCCCTTTGGTCTCACCACAGTCACTAAGGTGTTCATCAAATGCATGACATTTGTGTTAGCTTACCTAAGACTGCACAGGTTCTGGGTGTTCCAGTATCTGAATATCTAGCTCCTTACTGCTCCCACCAGAGATAAGCTTATTCAATGCAGGGACTTCTTGCTCTAGTTCACCCAACACTTATGAATCACTATAAACTTGACAAAAATCCAGTTGATATCAACTCAGGCAACAGGATTTATAGGGTGCCACCTGGACACAACATCCCAGATAGCCAAACTCCTGCAATCAAGGATCCTTTATATTTATTTTCAAGCCTCACAAGTTCTTGCTTCATACAATTCCTGAACTAGGCTAATTCTTCATCTTTTAGGGTTGGTTGCTGCATTGAATATTGTCATCCTGCTAGCAAAGTATTACATGTGAGTACTACAGTGGACCTTCTTGGTTCAGTTGTCAGTGTTACATCAGCCTCTCTACTTTCCAGCAAGTCTCACAGCAGTAAGCTGGCATCATATCCTGCAGTGGTTAATCTCTCCTGGGGTCAGTCATTCTCTTATCCACCCCCAATGGCCACTGTGACCACTGAAGCCTCCCTTCTGGATTGGGGGGGGCATTACAAAGGTAAGACTGACAAGGGTACATGATCTGTAACAGAGGACAACTTTCACATCACTTTTTTGGAGATGAGAGTAGTCCTGCTAGCATAGCAGTAATTTCAGGACTTTCTCCCCAAAGACGTGATCTCTGTCCAGTCAGACAACATGGTGGTAGTCTGGTACATCAACAAACATGGGGGGACCTGCTCATACCCATTATGCCAAGAAGTCATAAGGGTGTGGCTGTGGGCAGTGTCTTCTCAAGACTTTCTGATAGCAATGCACATTTCAGGGAGTTCCAGAGTCTTAGTGAGCAAACTGAGCAGGTCTGTTCTTCTGCCCCATGAGTGGTCCCTCAGTCAAGCAGTGGCATCAGTGATTTTCAGCCGCTGGAGACGGCCGTGTTGCAACCTTTTTGTTTCCCACCTAAACAACAAGTACAGCAGCTGCATTTACCTGATTCCCCCGAGGGTCAGTCACTGAGGGACACTCTGATCCACAGTTGACCCCCAGGTCTCCTGTATGCTTTTCCACCTTTCCCCTTTACAACCAAGTTAATACTGGCACCCATCAAATGCAAGGGAACAGTAATTCTTATTGCCCTTTTTTGGCCGTGTCAGGTTGGTTCCTCTACATTTGGCCTCATTTGAATCACTCACCAGAGGGGTAAGACAGAAGGTCTGGAAGAGGATTCAGAACCCATGGAGGGCTTTTTGAGCTTCCTCTAAGGCTTAGACCCCTTTTTGGCACCTCTTCCTTCTATTTTGGATTTTGTGGCAGGGTTATTCCAAGAAGGTGCCAGCTTCTCTACCATTAAAGTTCATTTGGCAGCCATATCCAGTGTTGATGCTTGGGAAAATCACAACCCTATTGCCTCCTTAAAATTGTCTTAGACTTTCTTAAAGGGAACTTTTTTGCTCAGACCCCCAGTCCACCACGGGATATTGCACTAATACTTCAGGCTTTGGACAGTCCTCGTCTTGAACTAGTGGCATCTGCAGATTTGATGTTTTTGTCTGAGAAAACTATTTTTCTCTTGGCTGTCACCTTTGCCAAAAGACTTTTGGAAATGCAGACTTTGTCTTGCAAACCTCCCTCCTTGATCTTTCTTAAGGACAGGGTGCCCCTTTGAACTAACCCTAATTTCCTTCCTAAAGTGCCGTCAGAGTCCTTTCTGAATCACACTATTAACTTACCAGTTTCTTTCCAAACTTTTCTAACTTGCACCTGATGAATGTACACTGTCAGTTGAGATTTTATTTACATCAGATCAAGGAATTCAGAAAAACAGATCATCTTTTTATTTCCTTCTCAAAGGCTCTCCAATTGCTTTTTCTGTAAAGAAAGAGGAGTAGCACTTCCACATAAACCCAAAGCTCATTCAACCAGTGCAGTGACAGCCTCCACTGTCTTCTTTGCCAGAGTTCCTATAGATGAGCTTTGTGCTACAGCTACTTGGCATATAGTTCTTACCTTTGTATCTCACAATAAGCTAGATATGTAGTCAAGATTCCATGCATCTTTCTGCTCCATGATCCTTTGGACCACCCTATATTTCTTTGTAGCTGGGAAAGCTTTCTCATTTGTTCAGATGGACAAATAAGAAAACAGGATACAAATGTTATGTGCTTATGACAATATTAGATCTTGTCTTTATCTGTCCAGTTCACTTCCCACCATCCCACTTGCCAAAATTGTCACATTTGGCACTTGGATGACTGATTGGACCTGTCCAGAGCCTTGTCATACTCTCAACCTTTGAGCTGATCTTCCTCATTATCACTATTGTCAGGGTGTAATATGGTATTCTTGAGTGTATTGTATGGCATATGCAACGTATTGGGGCAAACTCAATCTAAAATATTACAGGGTACAGAAGGGCATTATAAGTAGGGGAGGAGCCTGAGCCCTGGATCCAAAAGCTGAGAAGAAAGGCACTGAGGTTGGATCTGGTCATAGCCAACAATGCATTAATTGAGCTGGATGGATAAAGACAACATAGAGCAAATGTTATGGTATGTACATAACCTTTGTTTAATCAAAACGTCAAATTATTAATTAATAGTTGAAGTGTCTTAATTAAAAGTGAACTATAGTCAAATAATCATAATTGTAACCACTAGTATTGGCCTGTGAGCATGTAATAGATAGCTAGCAAACCATGTAGAGAATCTTTTATTTGGCCATTCTCTAGTGGACAGTCTACATTTTTTTCTTGTTTAATGCAATTGCGATGGAAAGCCCAAATAAACATTTGTATATAATGAATAAAGTTTGTAAATGATGGAAAAAATAAGTAAATTTATGACAAGAAACCCAATCTTTAATAAAACTGTCAGTTTAATCACTAATACATAAAGTGTTAAAGTTGTCCATAACTGGTCCAGTTTCAATACTACTGGTAATCTGTGTTTGAAAAACAAACTTGGTACCAGAAAGTCAGCAGGTAGGATAAGTGGCTGTGGCCAGCTCCCCTTCTCTTTGGAGGAATTTCTGGGGTAGTTTTCTATCTGGCTATGTCCCTAGATGAGATTAGAGGCATTTGCCTGTATGGGTTAAGTGCAGGCAGATATTTTACAGCGGAGTGTGTACACATGATATGTGCAAATTGCACTGATTTAACTAGATGTCATATGTGAGGGTTATTAACAGTGAGTACAAGGGGAAAAATCCTTCTCTAGTTGTCAGTATGTTGTAGTGCAGGGAGAAACCTGTCACTTGATAAAAACTCCCAAGTTAGATATAATCTGCTGATTCCAGGATACAGACTTGAACAGTCACAATTTTTTAAAAATGTTTGCAGTTTTGTATGATCGCAGTATATGTGAATAATTTTGTGTCCTTTTTAACCCCCCCATATTTATATAATTATGAAGTTAAGTATTTTTAAATATGATAATCTGGGAAAGGTAAGCCCTTCACATGCATGTGGGCTTGACCCCTTCTAAAATGAAAAAAAAAAAAAAAAAACTTTTTGGGAGTTGTCACCTACAGATTTGGCAAGTATGACTTTCTACAAGTTTCAAGTCTTCATATTCAGTCAATGTTGTGTGTTGATATCTTGTAGGGGATTTATAATAGAAGGATATCTCTATATTGTTTTGTTCTTACTTTTTTGACTGAAGAGAGTTACTTGGCAAGATACATGAGGGAGCAGTAGGTGGCGTGAAAAATAAATGAAAAAGTAAAATGTTAAGTTGTCAATCTCGCCTTCATTCTTGCTGGATGGGTTCGGAGCCGATCCTCAGCTCCGACTCGGCCTATACTAAAGCTTGAGAGCTGATTTTACCGGCTCGAGGTACCCTATATCCCATAATGCTAGGCGCCAATTACCCAGATCTCGTTTGCCGCTTTCGCTAGCGAGGTGCTTTTTTTTTACCGGCTCTACAGGTCAGTGAAAATTGTCAATTTTTTTTAGGATTTCTCTCCCACTTTTTCAGTAGATTAGTTACTTAGACCCCCCTTAGTATACCACTGTTCCGTGGGTCCTCCCTTTAAACCCTATAATCCCTAGAGTTTATCCTTCCCTTTTGAAGGTTAGGCCTTAGGCCTTTCCATTTTTTTCTCAGTTTCCCTTTTGGGACAGTTATTTTTGTGTGTCTGGGTTATCCTTGACCTTTAATTGTTCGTGTGTGAGCGTGTGTGTGTCTAGACCTTCTTTTAGGAATTTATCTTTCCTTCGACAGCTTAATGTCTAAAGACACTAAGGTCTCAGGCTTCAAGAAGTGTGACTCGTGCTGTCAGAAAATGTCGCTGACAGACGGTCACACTTCTTGTGTTTACTGCCTGGGACCCCTGCACCTGCAGGACTCTTGTTCTGTCTGCCATGCATTCAGACCAAGACTCCTGCAGGAGCGCAGGAATAAGTTGATTTTGAGGGGCTTATTAAAGCTCGAAGGTTCCCCGGCCAAGCCCTTGCCGGGGAAACCTTCGAAGCCATCCAAACCGTCGGCTCCGTGCTCCAAGCCTTCGGCTTGTGGCTCACCGACTGCTTCGCTATCGGCTCCGGCTGGAACCGATACTGCTATGTCGCAGTCTTCTACATTGGCTCTGGCTGGAGCCGATGCTTCCAAGACTTTGTCTTCCAAATCGGCTCCGGCTGGAGCCGATGTGTCTACGGCTCCATCGGCACCGTTAGTGGTCTCGGTGCCATCTTCCAGCCGTAAGAGATCACGGTCTCCGTCCCTGGAGTCCATTCATTCGGCTCCGAGATCGCCCTTGCTCTCGGAGCGGAGCCATCGGAGCCATTCCTCTCGGTCTTCCAGGCTATCGGACCATGACCTCGAGAGGGTGGTTAGCAGACTCCTAAAGTCTCAGGCACTAGCCCAAATGCTTCGTAGCCCTTCTCAACAGACAGTGGCTATACCCATACCATCTTCGATTCCTCCTCCGACTCTACCCCTGAGCTCGGAGCTGGAGCTTCTCGGAGCCGCGACCATCGAGACGTCGGAGCCGATGCCTCCTCCTTTGGCTCTGTCGTCTGCTCCGATCTCTTCCATGGTCCCTTCCTTGGAAGGATCCGGGCGCATGGACTTCCACGTCGGCTCCGAGGGGGCGAGTGGCATCGGACCCTTGTCCGACCCCGTTCTCCCTCTCGGAGCATCGGCGTTGGTGAGTTCGGCCCCAACATCGGCTTCGGAGCCATCCCTCTCGGTGCCGGCTGGGGTTCCTATCTCTTCGGAGCGGGAGCCCTCTGTCCTGCCCGATAGGGGTGCCTTTGAGGTCATGAGGAGCATACTGACCCCCGTGCCTGCTCCACAGTCGGCTCCATCTGCTCCTCCCACTGTAGTGCCTGCTGTGGTCTCTGCCCACTCTCTCGTTCCCGACCGTAGAGATCCAACGCCTCAGGTTTCCCCATTGGGAATATCCTCCTCTTCCGAGGTTTCCCCTGATCCGTCAGGTGAACCCCCTCGAACGAGGGCATGTAAGAGGAAGCATGTGGACTCCCCTGAGTCCATCACATCTGATACCGACTTGGATGAGTCGGAAGGGTCCCCACGGTCCCCCTCTGAGGATGTCTCCTTTTCTGACATCCTTGAAATCCTCAAACAGAGGGGGAACTGGTCTACCCTCAATCCTTCTGAGGACGAGTCTGTTTACCTGGAGGCGTTTGGTTCTCGCCCTTCCACCTCCTGGGTGTCTCCGCCTTTTGACCCCCTTATGGAAGTGGTGGCGCGGAAGGTATGGACGGCCCCTGATACGATGGAACCTACCCCACGGAGGCCTTCCAAATTTATCACAGCCCCGTCAGATAAACAGTTTTTAGCTAAAGGTGTCCCAGTTGATGCCATGGTGGTGGCTGCAGCCACTAAGAAGGAACTGGCTGATCCTTCAGTACATATCCATCCTCCTAATAAGGAATCTAGGACTATGGATAGGTACGGCAAGCAGATGTTCTCTTCAGCGACATTCGCCATGCGATCACTGAATTACTTGTGCCATTTCACCCACCTTCAAAGAGACATTCTCAAATAAATGGGTGATGCCCTACAGGATCCAACAGCTGCGGGGTCCCAAGACAAAATCAACTCCCAGCTAGGAACCCTAAATTCGATTGTCAACTCCTCTATGCGGCTTATTTCCTATGCAGCCGATGGAGCGAGTAGAGCCGCAGGCATGGGTGTGGCCTTAAGGCGTCATGCCTGGATGCGGCTTTGCAACTTTGCAGACCCCTTCAAGGCGTCATTCACTAACTCCCCCTTTGCTGGTTCAGCATTGTTTGGACCTCAAGTGAAGGATACTTTGACCAGATGCAAACAGGATGGCAAGACTCTCTCTGCCGTGGGAGTCCGTTTTTCTACCCCGTCTAGACCATATCCTAAGGGTCAAAAGGATGGAAAAATGTGGTTTTGCAAATCACAGGGAGTCACGCCTGACGCAAGAGGTCAGTTCCCCCCTAGAGGCGGGGGGGGGGACAACAACAGATGCCGCCCTAGAGGCAGAGGAGGTCCGCAGAACCAGGATAGCAGAGAGCCTCTCTCTGATAAACCCTTCCAGCATCCCTGAGAAGCTGCCCGACTGTCCACCTTCGGAGGCAGTCGGGGGAAGATTATTGCTGTACCCAAAAGCCTGGCTTTCTCTCACACAAGACAAATGGGTGCAGTCGATTGTATCCGAGGGTTACAAAATCCCTTTTATCCACACTCCAACTCAGCCAAAAGGACCTCTCCCAGACGTTCCACCCAGTCTAAGGGAACAAGCGGTACTAGAAATATCAAAACTGCTAACAAAAAGAGCCATCCAGCCAGTCCCAGCAGACCAGCTAGGATCCGGAATCTACTCAAAGTTCTTTTTGTTACCAAAAAAAACAGGGGACTGGAGGCCAATATTGGATTTCAGCAGACTAAACAAGTCTGTGAAAAGAACGAAGTTCCGGATGGTCACGCTACAGTCCATTCTACCCTTTCTGGGCCAGGACAATTGGATGTGCTCAGTGGACCTTCAGGATGCGTACTATCACATCAAGATGCACAGGCGCTCCAGAAGGTTTCTCCGCTTCCGGCTAGGGACCAGTCACTATCAATTCAGGGCCCTGCCCTTTGGTCTCACTACAGCCCCCCGAGTGTTCACCAAATGCATGGCAGTGGTTACGGCTCACCTGAGACGTCAAGGATTCCAGGTGTTTCCATATCTAGACGACTGGCTCCTTACTGCCACCACCAGGCATCAGCTTCTTCTTGCCAGAGATTACACCATTCAGACTTGCAAAGGGCTAGGTATCTCCATAAATTTTGAAAAGTCTGCCTTGTCGTCTTGTCAGTCTATTACTTTCATAGGCGCCACTTTGGACACCGTACAGCTCTCAGCAAAGTTAACAGACCAAAGAGTTTTGGATATTCGGAATCATGTGCACATCCTCCTTCAGAGCAAGAGGATCCAGGCCAGGTTTGTCCTAAAAGTGTTAGGTCTCATGGCGGCGGCCATCACGCTACTCCCCCTTGCTCATTTCTACATGCGGCTCCTTCAGTGGATGCTATTCTCCCAGTAGTCCTTCCAACAGCTTCCTTTGACACACAACATCTTAATAACTCTGTCTTGCAAAAAACACCTATTCTGGTGGATGGTCTCCCCTCAAGTCCTTCAGGGCAGACCGTTTGTTCCTTCCCCCCCGGTTGCCACGGTCACAACAGACGCCTCCCTGATCGGGTGGGGGGGGGGTATTTTCAGGGCAGGACGGTCCAGGGCACATGGCAATCTCTCGAATGCCACCTGCACATAAATGTCCTGGAGATGAGAGCAGTGCTTTTGGCGTTGCAAGCCCTCCAAGACTCTCTTCCCTTCGGGACGATTGCAATTCAAATGGACAATATGTCCGTAGTGTGGTATATCAACAAGCAGGGCGGAACCAAGTCCTATCCCCTATGTCGAGAGGCACTCAGACTTTGGCAGTGGGCGATCTCTTCTCAGCAGTTTCTGATAGCAACGCATATCCCCGGGAAGTCCAACATCATAGCGGACAGGTTGAGCAGAGCTATTCTCATGCCACACGAGTGGTGTCTCAAGCAGTCAGTAACAGAGGAGATTTTTCAGAAGTGGGGTCTACCTTGCTGCGATCTTTTTGCAACACCTCAGAACAGCAAGTGCCACAACATTTTCACTCTGTTTCCCCTTCCAGGCCATCCCCCCAGAGATACTCTAGTCCACGACTGGCCTCGGGGACTTCTATACGCTTTTTCCCCATTTCCATTAATCACTCAGTTGATTCAGAAAACTACCGCCCTTAGAGCCAAGATGATCCTCATTGCCCCTTATTGGCCTCGACAAATATGGTTTCCGTTCCTGCATCGTTATCTTTTGGAGCAGCCTTGGCATCTGGACCCAGTGCCAGATCTTTTGGTCCACCAGTCGGGACAGCTGCACCAATCCCTTCAATCTCTCAACCTCACAGCTTGGTTGCTCCACTTCCAACCCTAGCCAGGCTTCCCCTTATTTCCAGCTCTGTGCGTGACATTATTATAGCTTCCCTTAAGTCCTCTACCAGAAGGATTTATACTAGTTAGTGGAAGCGTTTTTCCTTCTGGGCAAGGGCTAGGAATATAGATCCCTTTACTGTCCCTATTCAGTCAGTTCTAGATTTCCTAGCCGAACTTTTTCATTCAGGCTCTTCATCCGCCACAGTCAAAGTTCAGTTAGCGGCTATTTCAAACTTTCACATAGGCTTATCGGACTCCAGCATCATGTCCCATAAGCTTTGTAAAGCCTTCCTTAAAGGAATCTTTTTACTCAAGCCACCAATCAGAGATCCCCCACCGCAGTGGGACTTAAATTTAGTCTTAACATCCTTTATTCTCCCTCCCTTTGAACCTGCGGCTTCTTGTCCTTTGAAATTGCTCTCTTGGAAAACTCTCTTCCTAGTCGCCATAACATCTGCTAGGAGAGTATCAGAACTTCATGCCCTTTGCATTCGTCCCCCTTATCTAGTTTTCCACAAAGACAGAGTCTCTCTCAGGACTAACCCGTCCTTTTTACCCAAGGTAGCTTCTGAGGCAAATTTAAATCAAACTATTGATCTACCAGTTTTCTTCCCTAACTACTCCAACAGGGCGGAGCAAAAATTGCATTGTCTGGACGTTCATCGTCAACTCCGTTACTATCTGGACAGAACTAAACAAACCAGGAAATCTGAACAACTATTTCTGTCCTATGCGGAAGGTAAGAAGGGCCTTTCAGTATCCAAAGTAACCCTTTCTAGATGGCTGTCCTCTGTGATTACCCTTATCTATAAGCTCAGACATCAAGAATTACCTTCTAGGCCAAGAGCCCATTCAACCAGAGCGCTAGCTACGTCAACAGCCTTTCAAGCTAGACTGCCAGTAGATTCTATTTGTGCGGCAGCCACATGGGCTTCTCCTCATCCTTTTATCTCACACTACAAATTAGACATGGCCTCCAGAAACAGGGCAAATTTTGGTTCCACCGTTCTCAAGAGTCTGTTCCGATGAGCCACCCGGGATGAAGGTGCTAGGGACGCGGCCCCATCCAGCAAGAATGAAGGCGAGATTGACAACTTAACATTGAGAAGTTATGTACCTACCATAACGTTCCACGTTAGTTGTCTTCTTCTCGCCTTCTTTCTTGTGTCCCACCCGCCATCCCCCTAGCCTGGACAGACTGAAAGGATCCCCCTTTTTTCTTGGGGGGTCTTCACCTTACACAGTTTGAAGCCTATTTTTTGTTATCCTTTTTGGGTAGCTGTGAGTTCACTTAGTTACACTAGGAAGGTTTTCCTTCCCCTTTTCCCCTCATTTTTAGGGGCTAGAATTGCTAAGGTTTTTCAACTACCAAATGAGATCTGGGTAATTGGCGCCTAGCATTATGGGATATAGGGTACCTCGAGCCGGTAAAATCAGCTCTCGAGTTTTAGTATAGGCTGAGTTGGAGCCGAGGATCGGCTCCAAACCCATCCAGCAAGAAAGAAGGCAAGAAGAAGACAACTAACATGGAACGTTATGGTAGGTACATAACTTCTCATTTTCTATCTTAAGAACTTTTTAAAAATATTTTTAACTAAGTTACTACGTCTCTGGCAATTAAAAAAAAATCACCAGTAGTAAGCAAAATTTTAAAGATTTCTCCACTCACAATCTACCACATCAAAAACAAACAAAAAATGAACCAATACAACCAAAGACCTGCTCTGCATGTAATAATATAGTTTTAATTTTTCCATCTGTTAATGAAGTTCCTTTTCATACAATGGAGGTATTTACTTGTAATACTATGCAGGTGGTTTATGCCTTAAAATATCCCTGTGGATTATTTTACAGTGGCAAAACTAAGCGGCAATTTGGTTATAGAATAAAGGAACATTTAAGAGATATACATGTGGCAAATGTAGAGAGTACTATGGGCAAACGTCTTACATAAACATGACAAAAGTGCAAATTTCTTACAAGCCACCATATCCTTAAACGTTAGAGTTAAACCAGGGCAACAACAATTAATTAAACAATGTTTATGGTACAAAGAAAGTGCGTGTATTTTAAAATGTGGTACTTTATTCCCTAGGGGCTTGACTACAGAAATTAATTGGAAGAATTTAATATAAATGTATTTAATTTTTCTTATTATTATTTCTATTTTATTATTTTTAATTGATAAAGTGATCATTTTAACTGAGTAATTGATTTTAGCACATATTTTTGTTTTAATTGTGATGTCTCTTCCTTAGAAGGCTTTATAGCTGAGGTGCTAGAAGTATGTGTTATGTATTTGTATCATTAAAGTTTCTACTTCTTTTGTTGTATTTAGAATTTTCTTCTTTGGTAATTTTACATGCAAAAAATAAATAAATAAATAATAACATAACTACCCTGGCTTTTAGGATAAATAACCTACATGCATTTCCCTCCCTAGAAACAAAATCAAAATCATATCTATCGCTACTTATTAAAAACCTCACCTCATTACTTCATCCAATTGATATCAAACCCAGTTCTGCTATTACAGCAATCACTCTCCTTAGCTCATGATTCCACTGCTTCACTGCCTTCTGCTGTACAAGTACAGCCTATTGATTCCAGACCTGCTACTCCAAGATCCAGTCACTCACCAACTTTGCCAGTAACTGATTACAGTAAGCTGGCAGAGACAGTATTAAAGTGTCCAGTCTAGAGGTTGGGAGGTACATCCCCTACCCCTTCAAAGTCAGGACATTGAGGTTAATTTATATTATCTGCTTTCCCCATCACCAGTTTCCCCTGGTACTGATAATTTCATTGTTGGCACTGGTATTTTTCCTCGCAGTTCAG
>NC_056740.1:186764594-186779594 GCF_019279795.1 Protopterus annectens
GAATTTTAAGATATGGTACATTTCCATGCAATAAATGCAACATGTGTAAGTACATAGCTAGTGATGATCAGTTTGTCCATCCCTCTATTAATTACATCTATAGACCTAATTTTTATGCCACTTGTGAAACTACTAATCTTGTCTATCTAGCAACTTGTATACAATGCCCAGCTTTTTATGTGGGCATGACTACAAGAAGGCTAAGAGATCGAGTATATAACCATATATATGACATCAGGAGGTTAAATCTGAATAATGCTCTAGCCAAACATGTTGCCATTCAACCCAACCACAGTTTTAGGTTTAGAGTTATACAAGTGATAGGCCTTAACAAGAGAGGAGGAGACAGGATGAATTATTTAGAAACTGTGGAATTAAAATGGATTTGGAGACTGATGGCACATATTGAACCAGGTTTAAATCAATATATTAGTATTAAACCTATTTTAACTGCCCGTGATTAAAAATATAATATACTTAATACTGGTTTTTGAAATGATGAAATGTAGTATATTTTTATGTATATACATATATATAAATATATTTGACAATATATAAGTTTTATTTTAGACAGGTTTTGTATAATTCTTTTTTTTATATATTTTTATGATTTATTTTTTAAGAGGCTTTAGGTACCATTATTTATTATATGCTAGATTAAAATTTGATAATATTGCTCTATGTTCTAAGGAACTGAATATTATGTATCTTTATTTCATTCACTTCTGTTTTCTAACTGCTATATCTTATTGTATTAGTTTTTAGCAAGCTTAATTGATAAATGTCTTTATTGATTAATTGAACTAGATTGTTTGATGAATGATTTGGTAGCATATAAAAGCTACTCATTGTAATGAAGTTGTATAAACCTGAGGAAGCGTGCCTTGGATGCACGTGAAAGCACTTGTTATATAAATAAATCAACTTTATTTTACATCGTGGTGGTCTCCATCTAGCTGTTTCTCTAAATATTCCTGGTTTTTTGGCTGGAACCTTTGAATGGTAGCATTCTGTATTTCATCTTACATGCATATACATAGTTATATTTCAGTACATCAATAGTCCATTACATTGACATCCATTACATCCACTACAAACATTCAAAACTCACTACACTGACATGCTGATACGCATGTATCAAGCGTGAACTTCAGTGCATGCAAAACTAAAAAAAATAATAATAATAATCTAATCACATCCAAACACAGTGTAGAGCTGTAGACTTATATGGATATATATATATATATATATATATATATATCTATATATATATATATATATATATATATATATATATATATGTGTGTGTGTGTGTGTGTGGGGGGGGGGGTCTGCTTCTGTAGACCAAATTTACACTTACCTGAATTGGAGATTCTAGAGACGACAACATTGAACTTTCAATCAACCAAACCTGAACATCAGCAATTTTTTTTACAGGGAACAGAGGCACTTGGCTTACATGGGGACATTTCCCCACTGTAGTGCAATCCAGGAGTTGGTATATTTAGTTAGGGGGTGTGGAGGGCATATCCCTCACCTAGGTGGGTTTGACGTAGTTTGGTGAGTTATTTTGTTAGATGTTGGCCAAGTGTCTTCTTTCCCTGTAAAAACCTTTGGTAATGCGAAGGTTTGGTTTATTGCAATTTCCATGTTGTCTCAATAATCTGCAGTTCAGGTAAGTGTAAATTCAGTCTGCCAAAGTAGACATATATATATATATATATATATATATATATATATATATATATATATATATATAAAACTTAAAAACTGAAGAAAACTTAGGAAGAAAAAACTGCTATGCAAAAAAAAACTTCCAAACCACTTCAGAAAAGAAGACACATAGGCAGATCCAGTATCAATTGAGCTCTTTCGTTCTTTATTATTTCACAGAACTTCTTCAGAATGAATGAAATGCAATCAGTGGTTGAAAATATATACGATCACTAAAACAATTATTAAAGCTGTAAAAGTGCAGACATCCTATCTAAAAAATGTAACTGTACTGACTGGTGTAAATGTAGCCAATAGTGAGCATGAAACAAAGCAAGGTATCCAATGAGAGGAAAACATTGCTTAGCAAATGCCTACACGGCAAAATAGTAAGGTAACCAATGAATGGAAACCATCATCTAACTAATAGTAACAATGGAATATGATATGGTAGCCAATGAATGGAAAACAGCATGTAACAAATAGTAACATAGAAATAACGTCAGGTAGCCAATGAATGTGAAACATCATCTAACTAATAGTAACATTGAAATATGGAAAGGTAGCCAGTGAATGGAAAACATGTAACAACTAGAAAACCATGTTAAGACATCCAGTGTAATGCACATTTTAAATTGAGATTTTCATTAATCCCTGGTGGTGTTTCTGCAGTAAGCATCACTTGACATCTAAGTTCCTTAACTTCAAGCAGTGCATTTGAGTCACCAAAAAAGAAATTTAAATCAAAACATACAAAAGTGTGGCATGTTAAACTGTGCTTCAACAAAGTATTAGTTTAAGGGTGTGCACACTTATGCAACCAGCTCATTGTACATTTTTATAGTTTTTCCTTAACAGATTTGTTTGTATTTCAATTGAATTGTACAGGTACAGGTCACATTAAAGGTGAGAAAATTTTGAAATGATTTATTGTGGTCTCATTTTTATATATAAAAAGTAGCATTTTAACAGGGGTGTGTACACTTTTTATATCCACTGTATATGTTTACTCCTTTGTGTGTGCAGTTATTGATAGGGCTTCAAACTCAATCTAAGATATCTCTGACCACTAGTGCATTATGGGAGGAACATTTTAAAGTGGCTCAAGGCTGGAGGATTAATATTGCAGACTCAGATCCAACAAGTGGCTTGAGGACCCACAGGTCATGTTAGACAAACATGAGTGAAAGGATCTAGCATTATGGTAAGTACATAACTTACATTTTCCCACATCTTGTCCAGTTTCATATTCCTGTGCAGAGAGAGGTTGCAGGACTTGATAATCTCCATTTCCTGAGGTACAGCCACCTTGAATACAGTAAGTAGGGACTGTGCACCCGCATGGTGGGGGGGGCTTTTTACCCCAGAAAAAATGCTTATCCTTAGAATTGTTTGAAAACCATTCTGAACATATGTTTTTATTAGAACCACATCCGGAGAAATATTTCTGTTACCTGGCCTTTACTTGATTTTTATCTATACTGCAAGGAAGTTGTATATGTCATCTGTCTTTGTCACTTCTGAGATAGCACAGATGTTCATAATTAGATCATTCTTGCAGTAGGTTAAGCTGCATGGGATGTATTCTGCCAAGGAATGGATATCTGGCCAGTGTTCAAAGCTTTAGGGTGTCTTCCACTTGCCCTTATCAAGGGCTCCATGGATCCATACCCCTCTGCTTCCATCGGCTCCTATTTCATCCAGGCTTCCCCTGCCCACTCCTAGAAGAGTTGCCGTGAAGGCATTCTAGACTTTCTGCCACTGCATCCTCACTTTGATCCTCCAGAAGCCTTTCAGAAGCAGACATGGACAGGATGATGAGGAAGTTCCTCGAAGCACAGATGCAGATGAGAGTTCTCCTATCTCTGACCTCTTCCAGGCCTGAGAGCTGAAAACTCTCCACTTCTCCTTTGATTATCTCCTTCTCTGATCCATCCTTCTGTTTTGGAGCCATCAAATCCGAGATCCCTGGGATGTCTGCTTCAGATCTGAAGAATGTTTGCTCTTTATCTTCAGTGGTTCCCCTGAGTAGAATGGCATTGAGTGTTTCGGAGCTGGAGGACTCTTGGAGTCGAAGCATCAGTGCTGGATCTGTGGGTTTGGAGTCGACTCAGAGGCTTTTGGAGCAGTCTCTTCCTCTTGGAACCTTAGCACTAGATCTGAAGTAGTTACTTCATTTGCTCTGCTACCTGTGGGTATCGGATCCGATCTCGGATCCGAGCCGGCAGCTTCACAAGCTACAAGATCCGAGCTCCTAGCTCCGCCCCCTACCCACAATCCCCTGCCACTAACTGTATTAGCTCAGATCGTTTTTGCCACGGCTGAAGACAGCTACTTTTTGAAGACCTCCTTAGCTAAATTGGTGAGACTGTTCCTTTTTCTCTTAGAGAAAAGCTTTTTCTCAGAGTTTCATTGTTGTGTGTTTGTTTAGTGTCCCTATAGACAGTATAGTTAATTAAATAGATTTTTTTTGTGTAGTAGTGTTAGTTTTCTGTGTCCACCCCTCCCCCACTTAGTGTTTGGGTGTGCGTGTATTTGTGGTAATGGCTGAAGGGCCCAAGGCCGTTTTTTCAAAGTGTACTGAGTGTGGCCATAAGCTTTCTCCTGCTGATGGCCACACTCAGTGCGTTTTATGCCTGGGAGTGGCCCATTTATCAACGGCTTGCCAAATCTGTGCAGCCTTTAACCCCCAGGCACTTAGGGACAGGAAGAATAAGCTGATCCTGGCGGGCTTGCTCCCTTAGGATTCGGCTGCTTCTTCCTCCCCCTCCAAGGCTCAGGCTGTCTCCTCAGCCCCAGTGCCTTCCGCTCCCCCCGCTCAACCGGGGACTCAACCTCCCGATTTGGGTTTGAGTTCGGGGGACTCTGGTGCTTCTTCCTCTAAAGAGAAGAGGCACAAAGATAAGGAGAGGCACAGGTCTCAAAAAAGGTGGGCTGAGACTCAACCCTCAGCCCCACCATCTAAGCTGGCTAGCTCTCCCTCGAGGGTTTCCAGATCCTCCCCCTCTCGGCTCTGTTCGCCTCGTTTTTCGCCGGAGCCGGAAGGGGAGTACCAGTCTCCCTCGAGGTCATTGAGGCGACCCTCCTGGCCTGCCTCGACGACTTCCTCCAGGTCAACCAGGAGCCTCACCGACGCAGATATGGATCGGATGATGCGTCGATTCTTGCAGACCCAAATGCAGATGGGGGTGCTCTTGCCTCTGTCTTCACTCTGATCACTCCTTCTCCTACCTGTTTTCGGGTTTTGGAGTCATCGGATCCGGGCCCTTTCAGAGCCGGGGATTTGTCGGCGCCGATAGCTCCAGTCTCTTCTACGCCGACCATGCCGTCGAGTATTTCGGATCCGAGTTGTAGGGGCCGAGCGTCGGATGCGGGGGGAGGTCGGAGCACACTTCTCTCTCGGATCCAACCGCATTGGCTCCGACTCCGGTCCCTACCTCAGAGCCGAGGAGATTGCTCTCGGATCCTGGGGAGAGTAGTTCTCCTTCAGCTTTTGAGGTAGTGGAGAGGGTGCTGTCGAGGTCCTCCAGGTCCCCAGTCCGGGCTTCGGATCCTCCCGCACCCCCGCTGCATATGGGTCTATCCTCCATCATCCGTCCATTGGGACAGCCTGCCCAAGCCCTCCAGTCGGTTCCCGTGGAGGAACAGGAAGCCGTTGATGAGCCCTCCTCGGACAGTCCCACCGAGGAGGTCCCTCGTAAATGGAGGTGTAAAAGAAGGCACCTGGTCTCCCCTGAGTCCATCACCACAGACACGTATTTGGATGAAACGGAAGATTCCCCAAGATCACCCCCAAATGATGTCTCCTTAGGAGACATCATGGAGATGTTGCGTATTAGAGGGGGGGTGGTCTGCCCAAAAACCTTCCGTGGATGAATCCGTGTTCCTGGAGGCGTTTGAGGCAGGCCCGTCTACCTCCTGGGTGTCCCCTCCAGCTGACCCCCTGGTAGACCTTATTACTACCAGGGCGTGAAAGGAGCCCGACACCGTGGAGCCAATCCCGAGACGGCCCGACAAAGTCCTTAGCCCCCCATCAGATAGACAGTCGTGGGCCAAGGGGTCTCCGGTCGATGCCATGTTGGTGGCGGCTGCCATGAAGAGAGAACTCGCCCAAGAGAGTTCTTCGGTCCACCCGCCGGATAAGGAATCTCGGGCACTGGACCGCATTGGGAAGCGAATGTTTGCTTCAGCAACCTTCTCTGTGAGGGCACTGAATTATATGGCACATACCATTAGGTTACAGCGAGACTTGATTAAGGAATATGCTGCAGCCCCCCCCGGAGTCCATGTCGGTCGAGGACAAGAATGTGTTTTCAACTCGTATGGCCACTCTAAAATCCATATCTAACACGTCCATGCGGCTACTCTCTCATGCAACGGAGGGAGCCGCTAGGGCCAGCAGAGCCGGAGTCATCTTGCGGCGTCACGCCTGGCTCCGCCTTCGTGATTTCGCAGAACCCTTCAAGGCATCCTTCGCAAATGCGCCCTTTGATGGGTCTTCACTTTTTGGCAAGACCATTCGCGAAACGCTGGTCCAAAGCGAGAAATACTGGAAGACGCTGTCTGCCGTCGGGGTCCACTTCTGTAATCCTCAACGATCCTTCTCAAGGAATCAGAGGGGACAAAAGAAGCTGTGGTTCTGCAAGTCTCAGCAATCCCATCCAGCTTCGGACCCCTTGTCCTCCAGAGGCAGAGGAGGACAAGGTGGACGCCGGCCCAGAGGCAGAGGGGGGGCGCGTAATTTCGGATCTAGAGAGCCTTTCTCGGACAGACCCACGCAGCAGCCCTGAGGGCTTACCCGACTGTCAATCTCTGGAGGCAGTCGGGGGGCGGTTGACGGAGCATCTGTCAAATTGGGAGTCCATTACGACAGATCGATGGATGCTCCGCGTCATATCCACAGGTTACTCCATTCACTTCCTAAGCCTTCCCCCTACAAGCAGACGCCTCCCCGATGTTCCACCCGATCAGAGAGAGGCAGCGGCTTCAGAGGTTTCGAAGTTGCTAAGAAAAAGAGCCATCCAGCCCGTCCCCCCAGATCAGTCCGGATTGGGTTATTACTCCAGGTTCTTTTTAGTGCCAAAGAAGACGGGGGACCTAAGACCCATCCTAGACTTGTCCGCTCTGAACCTGTTCATCCCCAAGGAAAAATTCCAGATGGTCACACTTCAATCAATTCTCCCCTTGCTGCAGGAGAACGACTGGATGTGCTCTATAGACCTCAAGGATGCGTACTACCACATATTGATGGACAGACAATCCAGAAGGTTTCTCCGCTTCCGGCTGGGAGCCAGTCATTATCAGTTCAGGGTTCTTCCGTTCGGTCTCACCTCAGCCCCCAGGGTGTTCACCAAGGTCATGGCAGTGGTTGCAGCCCACCTGAGACTTCAGGGCATTCAGGTTTTCCCATACCTAGACGACTGGCTCCTTACCGCCGCCAACAGGCATCAACTCTGCGTTGCAAGAGATTATGCTCTGACTCTTGCCCAGAGTCTAGGCATCTCAGTGAATCTTCAAAAATCCTTCCTTCGCCCTGTACAAGTCTTAGAGTTCATAGGGGCCAGATTGGATACCCATGCTTCTCGAGCCTTTCTGACGTCGGACAGGCTGAGCAGCTTGTCGCTTCAGGTGCTTACTCTTCTTCAGAACCAAGCTCCTGCGGCGGAGTTAGTCCTGAGGGCACTAGGTTCTGTGGCAGCGGCAATCGGTCTATCCCTTCATGCATGCCTGCGAATGCGGGTTTTAAAATGGACCCTCCAGGTTCAGTAGTCACTATTACTCCACCCGTTAAGCTCCCCGATTCCACTGAGCAGAGTTTGCAGGGATTCCCTTCTTTGGTGGCTTCACTCTCGAGAGCTGAGGCAAGGGGGAGACCCTTTGTGATTCCCCCGCCCCAAGCCACGTTGACCACGGATGCTTCTCGCCTCGGGTGGGGGGGGGCATTGTTCGGGCAGAACCGTCCAAGGCACGTGGACTTCCCTAGAGACCGCTGTGCATATCAATGTCCTAGAGATGAGGGCGGTGCTTCTAGCATTGCAAGCTCTCCACGACCTTCTTCCTCTGGGGACTATTGCAATCCAGACAGACAATGTCGGTAGTCTGGTACATAAACAAACAGGGGGGAACCAGGTCTTACCCCCTTTGTCGAGAAGCTATGAGAGTGTGGGAATGGGCGATATCCACCAACCGCTTTCTATTAGCAATGCACATTCTGGGATGGTCCAACATATTAGCGGACAAACTGAGTCGGATAATTCTCACTCCGTATGAGTGGTCTCTCAATCCATCAGTTGCGAAGCAGATCTTCCGCAAGTGGGGTTGGCCTTGCTGCGATCTTTTTGCTTCTCCATTAAACACAAAATGCAGCGAGTACTTCGCAATACTTCCCTCCGAGGGGGAGATTCCCAGAGACGCTCTTGTTCATGCTTGTCCTCCCGGTCTTCTTTATGCTTACCCTCCCCTTCCGCTTATGACGAAGTTCATACAGAAAGCCTCTCGGTTGGGGAGCAGAGTTATCCTCATAGCCCCATTCTGGCCTCACCGGATCTGGTTCCCATACCTGCGATCTCACAGTTTAACTCTCCCTTGGATACTGGAACCCATTCCAGACCTGATTTCACATCCCGCAGGATGTCAAACCCCGAACCTGGTAAACCTCAAGCTTGCGGCTTGGTTGATCCAGTTCCACTGATGGCTAGGACTCCCGGTATCTCATCACCAGTGAAGGCCATTCTGGTAGCGGCTCATAAGCCGGCTTCCAGGAAGATATATAATAGCAAGTGGAAACGCTTCTCCATCTGGGCAACAGACAAGGGCCTGGATCCTTTTACAGTTCCTATTCCAACAATCCTGGACTTCCTGTCGCTGATTTTTCGGCAGGGAGCAAGTGCTTCTATGGTTAAGGTGCAGTTAGCAGCCATTTCCCATTTTCATGTGGGAGATGGACTAGGATCATTGGCATCCACAAAGTTATGCAAAACTTTCTTGCGAGGCATCTTTCTCTTGAAACCTCCTGTGAAAACGGTGGTGCCCCCATGGGATTTGACGCTAGTCTTGCAAACCCTGATGATTCCACCCTTTGAGCCTGCAGCCTTGATTCCTTTAAAATTCTTGTCCTGGAAAACGGCTTTCTTGGTAGCTATTACTTCTGCTAAGAGGGTTTCGGAACTCCAAGCACTGTGTATGAAACCCCCTTATCTCATTTTTCACAGGGATGGAGTGTCTCTCAGGACTAACCCGTCTTTCTTACCTAAGGTGGATTCGGAATCGAATATCAATCAATTTGCCCGTGTTCTTTCCAAATTTTCAGAATAAGGGAGAGTACATATTGCACAGACTGGACGTACACAGGCAACTACATTTTTACTTACACAGAACTAAAGATTTTCGCAAGTCTGATCAGTTGTGTGTGTCCTTTGCAAAATCAGCCAGGGGAAGGGCCATTTCTAAAGTGACCCTAGCAAATTGGATTTGCCAATGTATAGTTCAGGGGTATGTATCTTCAGGCAAACCAGCTCCTATGGGAATACACGCTCATTCTACCCGGTCCATCGCCACCTCAGCAGCTTTCTGGTCCAGGGTTCCTTTGGATGACATATGTTCAGCAGCTACCTGATTCTCTTCTCATACTTTCATTTCTCATTATAAACTGGATATAATATCGAGAAGTAGGGCTTCTTTTGGCTCCGCGGTGCTTCGGAATATCCTTTCATAAGGCCACCCAGGTTTATTGTCTAGGTAGCTGGGGACTCTTTCCCACAGGTTGCAGAGCAAATGAAGTAACTACTTCAGATAAAGAAGTTATGTACTCACCATAACGTTCCATCTGAGTAGGTACTTTATGCAACCGTCCCCCCCCCCCCCCCCGCCATCCCCCTAACCCTTTTTCGGGTTTTTCTGGTCACCTGAAATATTGCTGTTTTGAGGTTAGGTCTTCAGTATACCTCTGTCCAGGTTATGACTTAGATTGGGCAAAATCGATCTGAGGTAATACAGTTAGTGGCAGGGGATTATGGGTAGGGGGGAGGAGCTAGGAGCCCGGATCTTGTAGCTTGTGAAGCTGCCGGCTCGGATCCGAGATCGGATCCGATACCCACAGGTTGCAGACAAATGAAGTACCTACTCAGATGGAACGTTATGGTGAGTACATAACTTCTTTATTTATAGACACCAAACTTCTTAACTTTCTTGGTTTTGAAGCTGCCAGTAAGACTTACTTTTGTTGCATCTTCAGTGATTTGATGGTTGGCTAGTGTGTAGAAATTGGGCAGATAGGTTCCCTGCTGGGAACTTTCCTTCCTTTTTTTCTGTGAAAAGTGTTATTGCTTTGGCTTATTTCTGAGAGAAAGGGACAGTGCTCATGCACAAATTACATTTCTTATAGAGAGCCCCACACCTAAGGGATAGATTTATAACCCAGTGCCTCCCAATTCTCTGAAATAAACTACCTCTGCATGGGAAGTAATGCAACTCACTATATCCCTTTTAACATAAATGAGATGACGAGATGATTGGATGGGTGTCCACAAATTTACTCTGGGATTGACTGGTATGGTATTCATGGAAAAAGGAAGTGGTGCCAGAGTAAGAGTCCTGGTAAGGTGAGTGATCATGAGATTTTCTCCTGTGACAGACTGTCTGAGCAGAACCAGGGCACATCCCATGAACTGGTGTTACACACAGGGATATTCCAGGAAATTATCCGTCTTTGGAGAATGTCCTAAGTTGAGCTGTTTGCCCACATTCACAACAGACATTTGAAAAAAATCTTCACCAGGACTCCTTGCAGAAAGGCCTGGAAGACAGATACCTTCTATTTCCCATGGATGACAGTGTTCCTTTATGCCTTTCCCCCTTTCCTCTAATATCCAGTTATTTTAAGGATTCAAAAGTGCTCTATAAAGATAAATTGATGACTTTCTATTGGCCCACATGCCTGTGGTTCTCCCTTCTTTTGTGAAAATGGTCAAGGGCAATTATCACAAACTTCCTTACAGGATGGAATTATTCAAACAGGACAAGGGGTCCCTGATTCACCCCAACTTAGAAGTTGTTCATCTGACAAGCTGGATGATATGATTGTAATTCCCCTCAGGCACCTATTTTCTGAGGATGTGCTGCTGTTATTAAAGGATGCGAAGAAACCTGCTGCTAGAACATCTTATTTGGCCAAATGGAAGAGATTTTTTAACTGGTGCCATAAACAGAACCAGTATCCTTTGAAGGCAGAAACTCATCGAGTTCTACAATATCTATGTGATTTCAATCATTTCTGTCTGTCTGCCTTTAGATCCCCTTTCTTCTTTATCTCAAGTAAATTAGTTTTTGGAAGTTGTAACTAGAAAACAGGTGACTCCTGCTTGTGATTTTAACTTCACTTTTGACTTTTGAATCAGATCATAAGGCTGATTTAAAGCTCCTGACATGGAAAAGACTGTTATTCACTACTATGACTTCACTTACCTTACCTTACTTTTCTTAACAATAAGATATCCTTATGAGTGGAGCCTCCCTTCATGCCAAATATAGTAGCAGAATTCACCCTAAAGCAGTCTGTTCATAGGTTCATAGGTAGGTACTAGGCTATTGGTCCTAGGGCCTATACAAGCCTAGCCAAAAAGGTACCCTGGCTTTCGCCACCCAAGAAAATTATTTTCCTGTGCCCCTGTCATGCAGAACCACAGAAGTGATCCCCGGGATGAATTGCCTATTACCCGTCCAATCATCATGATTTTTTCTTGAAGAGTGCTAATGAGGAGCTCTGTTTGACATAGATAGACATTGCATTTTCTTTTCTAAACAAACAAACAAAAAAAAACAGTAATGAGGGGGATAAATTCTTGCATACTCTGGATGTCCACAGACAACTCAGATACTATATTAACAAAACAAATAACTTTAGATGTTGCATTTAATTGTTTGTTGCCTATGAAGGTAAGAAATGACAAGCAATGTCATGTCAAAGCAGACTGTTTCAAATGATTATCCTGTGCTTTCCAGTTTTGTTATTTTATGAAAAGACCCTTCTCACCAAGGTCAAATCTCACTCTACCAGGGCTATGGCTGCTACTAGATCATTTTGGAAAGGGGTGGACTCTAGAAGCATTCTACATCTAGAGCTCTTTGGAAAGGGGTGGACTCTAGTTCTAGAGGGTGCATCTTGTTATCTGTATGCACATTCTCACTAAGCTTTATAAAACTGACTCCTCCTCCAGATTAAGAGTAGGTTGGGACTATTGTCCAGAGGCCCTTGAAATCTTGCCCTTCTTCCTCCTCCCTGACAGTTTAAGCTTTGATAATTATCCGATATAGCTTAGGTATTTATGCACTCTAACTGTCAGGAGCTTCATATGAAAAGCAGTTAGAGCACCAAAATCATCAAAGCTTTCTTGCCATTGAAGTGTGCTCCTTCTGTTGGCCTTATGGAACTGACATTTGGCTAATGATCCTTCAAGGCTGGACAGATAGGTCCCCTCTGGGGAAAAAGCTTCCACTATTTTATTTTTCTGTGGAAAACTAGTGTTTTTCTATAAAACTAATATTTACCCTATGAAGCTTATTTTTTTTTTGGCCTACTATTCTTTACCTGAGGACTTTATTACTGTTAAAGCTTGTGGAAACAAATTGTTTTTACTTCTGGTTTTGAACTTTTTCTAATATTCTTGCATAGAAGTTTTGTGTTGTGGTGCAGGACTTTGTGCTTTTAGGGACTGTCAGGGTGCTTTTACCTCAAAATCACCTTTTTATCTGGCACTGACTTTATTGACTTTTACAGGCTCTGTTAACCATCTTTGATACTTCTTTTGTGGTTGGACCAATGAACAGTTGCATGTCTCCTCGGTTCTTCCTTCTCTCATTCATAAGAAGAAGAAGAAGAAAGTCATCTGGGAGTCTTTGGGTATCAGACCAGCCTCAGCCGTCAAATTTAACTCTGCTGTGGCCAGATTTGGTTCCTTGGGCCACCCATTATTTTCCCCTGGTCCTTCTGGTGTAGTACCTACAGCTAGTAAGGAGTTGGGGATAGACATGTCCTCTGTGACTGTAGGGCTGCCTTCTAAGTGCAAGGGAGCACCACTGTTGTCAGTCTCTGGGGAGGGGGGTGGGTGAAGATTTACCATATAGCCAGCAAAGGGAGTCTAAGCTCCAGGATAGTGTGTCTACTTTGGGTTGGTCCTTTTCAGTGGAGTTTCCCAGGAAAAAGAAAACAGAAAGTAAAAAGAAAAAAACAAGATTTTAATAGACAGAAGATTTGCTAGAGAGTTATGTCTGCTTTTTTCTTTACCTACTTCCTCATCAGGAAAGAAAAGAAAAGAAAAAATTTTCTCTCTGACTGTGATTTTTAGTCAGAAGAGCACTGATTGGAGGGAGAATGTTGTTCTTCCTCACAACTTTAAGATTCTCATTCTGAAGAAAGTGCTGCTTCGGATTTTCTTCTTGAAGACTTTTCTGTTTCTGAAACTTTATCTAAAATGAAAGGTTGTTCAGTGGAATTAGAATGAAATCCCTATTTCTCAGCAAATGTATTATGATTTTTTACAGTTGGCTATTCCTCAGTCTGCAGCTGTTCCTCCTGTTGTATCTGCTTTACAGAATGTTTTCCTAGCCACTTGTAGTTTATGTGACAATCAACCTCCTGTCCCTAGGAAGTCTGATAAGTTATACATGGTACTTCAGACTCACAAGTACTTGTTTTCTAACCCCAAAGCAGACCCGGCAGTGCTTTCCTTGGCCAAAACTGCTTCTGCTAGACAGATTACTAATGCTAATCCCATTCCCTCTAGAAATGATGGGAAAGCTTTTCACAAATTTGGGAAGAAAGTTTATTATTCTGCCACTTCAACATTTGGAATTTTAAACTGCCACTCTCATGTTAAAATTTTACTTCTGTCTTTTGAGAACATGAAAAAATTAATTGTTAACCTTCTCTTTTTTGAGGTGACAAATTCTTTGAATGATTATTTTGTGTCTGCTTCTCTTGTAACTAAAAATGCCTTAAATGTTGTTATGATGCTGCAGATAATTGTCTCCAGGGCTGCTGCTTCTTTGTCAGTCATGATACGTTTTGCTTGGTTACAGTCACAGAATCTTTTTGAAGGTGTTAAAACTGTATGTTTAAATTCTCCCCTTGACCAGGAGGTTCTTTTTGCTCCTTCTGCAGCTGAGATGTGTAAGATTTGATGACGGAAAAGGTGATTCAAGGTGCGACCCAAATCTTCCAACCTGTCTTTTTAGGGCAAATAAAATTTTCCATTTCACCTCAGCTACCTTTTTTAAATAACAAACTCAAGAAACAAGGTGTCAACAAGCAACATTGTAAAACGCAATGACAATGCTTCAAAAAGAAAGGGAAAGCCTCTCATTATCAAGGACATTCCAAAAGGTCAGAATGTCTGTTTGGCTATTCAGCCAAATCTCCATCTCCTTGGATTCTTTCTCTCTGTCCCTGGGTTGACACATTTCTCTGTAGCATCAGATTGTTTCTGACATTTGGGTTCTGAAAGTTATTCAACAGGCAATAGGAGTTCCTCCCTCCTATCCAGGGGTTTCCTTCTTGCCCAGTAAATCAAATATCCCTCTTTTTGCAATATCGGGAACAAATGTTATCTTGGAGAGTCTTAGAACTAGTGCCTGACAGTTGTCAGATGAGCAAAGGGTTTTATTCAAGGATTTTTCTGCTGCCAAAGAAAGAAGGGCTTTAGAGGCCTGTGCTAGACCTCTTTTCTCAACCTTTTTGTCAAGATGCCAGAGTTCAAAAGATTGTCCCTTCTGACCTATTACTTCTTGTCCCTTTGCTAGCCTTCATGGTAAAGCTAGACTTAAAAGACACCTACCATCACATTTCCATTGGCAAACATTTCATTTGTTTCTTAAGATTTTCTTACATTATCAATGGTATTTACAAAGTGTCCAGTAATTGCTTATTCACATTTTTCTTATTTGGATGTTTGTCTTATATTTGCATGTTCTTTTTCATTTGTCAGTAGTCCTTAGCAAGTGTTCAGAATCTTCTACTTGGTCTGGATTTTCAAGTGAACTTTCAGAAATCTTCTCTCATCCGTTCTCACTGAATAGTTTTCTTGGAATGTCTGTTAGAGTCTGCTCTGGGCAAAGATTTTCTTTACCACAGACAAAGTAGATGTTCCAACAGCTTTTTGTGAGTTTTTCCAGTTAAAACCAGGTATCTATGAGGAAATGTATCAAGATTCTGGGGTACACTGCTTCTATGATTCATATGAGTTCCTTGGTTAGACTTAACATGAGAAAAATTCCTTAGTACCTTATATCCTT
>NC_056740.1:186784594-186812094 GCF_019279795.1 Protopterus annectens
TTTAGACACAGTCAGATAGCCTGTCTTCCCTCCACTCGAATAAACACTCTGCAGTCCCAGGTAAAGAATGTGATCCAGAATTCATCTCTTTAGCCCACCTGATTCTACAGGCTTTGGGTTCCATGGCAGCAGCTATCACCTTTGTTCTGCTGGCCAGGTTCCATATGAGAATCCTTCAGTGGACTGTGTTGACTCAATGGTCCATGCTCCAACATCCATTATCCATGCCAGTCAAGTCCAATCAAGAATGCAAAAGATATCTTCTGTGGTGGATTCATTCAAACCAGCTCTGTGAAGGTTGTCTCTTCCCCTTCCCAAGGCCATGGTGACCATGGACACCTCCCAGCTCGGGTGGTGGGACACTACTTGGGAAGGACAGTCCAAGGTACATGGTCCCCTGAAGAGACCAAAACACATATCCGTGTCCTGGAGATGAGATCTGTCCTTCTAGCATTGCAGGCCTTTCAAGATGCTCTCCCATCCATGACAGTTGCCATTCAGACGGACTATATGTTAGTGGCCTGGTACATCAACAAACAGGGAGGAACCAAGTCTTGTCTACTTTGTTAAGAAGCAATGAGAGTGTGGCAGTGGGTGTTCTTTTACAATTGCTTTCCAATGGCAATGTACATCCCGGGGAAATCCAGCGTGATTGCAGACAAACTAAGCAGGTCCATTCTTATGCCTAATGAATGGTCTCTCAACATCAAAGTGATGGAGAAAATTTTCTGTAAGTGCTGCCAGCCATGGTGCAATCTGTTTGCCTCTTCCCTTAACAGCAACAAGTACAGCAGGTTCTTTGCCCTGATCCCTCCATTGGGAGAGCCACAGAGAGGTGCTCTAATTCACAGTTGGCCCTCTGGTCTCCTGTATGCTTTTCCACTCTTGCCACTAATTCTCAAGTTTCTTCAGAAAGAAGTTCAGTTGAAGAGCACAGTAATCCTTGGTGGGGTGCTCTGGGGAAGTATTGGAAGAAATTTCCCTGAACTCTGCACTTCCTGGCCCTTTCTTACCTCCATGATTTTCCTGACATTTCTAACTTTCTCCTGACTCCAACTTTTTTTCAGTCTGGAAAAAAAAAAAAGTTTTTGGGCACATCTATGTATTTTTGTTATTTTACTCTGCACTGTATTGCTTCATTATGTTTGCTCTTCTTGCACATTTTATGTAAATGTATTTCCTGACTGCTTGAATCTTACTCTTGTATTATACCATTAACTTTATGTAACCATGTTTCATTGTATTGCTTGTGGAGCTTTTCTCCCCGGGCCTCCACTGAAAATGGGCACTTCTTGGCCCAGTGGACTTCCCCGATAATCAAACTGAAATAAAATAAATAATAAATAAAATAAATCCTCAGTGCACCTTTTTGGCATTGTCAGATTTGGTTCCCATTCCTCTGGCCATATCTTCTACATCCACCTTGGATTCTGGATCCAACTCCAGACCTCCTGTGTCACCCAACAAGCATAACTTATCTGGATATAACAGGCCTCAAGTTGACTGCATGGTTTCTCCAGTTCTACTGATTGCTAGACAGCCCAGGCTGTTCTCCCCAGTCCATCATATTTTGTTATCTTCCTATAAGGCTTCTACTAGAAAGACTTACAAGAGCAAATGGAAAAGATTTGTCTTCTGGGCCCTTAGCAAATATCTGGACCCTTTTTCAGTACCTGAGTTAGTGATTCTTGAATTTTTAGCTTCAATTTTTAATGAAAGAGCTAGTTTCTCAGCTATTAGAGTTCAATTGGCTGCCATTTCTAATTTCCGCATGGGCAAAAATGACTCTACATTAGCCTCTTTTAAACTATGCAAGGCTTTTCTCAAATGAGCTTTGTTGCTTAGACCTCCACTAAAAGATCATACTCCTCCTTGGGATACAAATATTATGCTTCAGGCCTTAACTCATTCTTCCTTTAAACCTTCAGCCAAAGTAGAACTAAACTTTTTATCTTGGGAAATCATTTTTCTAGTGGTTAGTACATCAGCTAGAAGAGTATCTGAACTCCAGGCACTGTCATCAAAGCATCCTTAGCTATTTTTTTCACAAAGACAGAGTGTCTTTGCAAACTAACATGTCCTTTTTACCTAAGGTAGTGCCTGAGTCAGATATTAACCAGGTCACTAATTTCCCAATTTTCTTTACCAATTTTTTAAACAAAAGAGAGTATATGTCACACCTGCTTGACCTGCATAGACAACTATGTTTCTACCTTCACAGAACCAAAGAATTTAGGAAGTTTGACCTGTTATTTATTTATTTTTCTCCTACCAGATTAGGCAGTCAAAAGTTACACTGGTCAAATGGTTTACTGATTGTATAATATTTGTCTATGGTAAATTGGGTTTATCTTTACCAAAAGCTCGTAGAGCTCATCCCACAAGATCTTTTTGGTCCAGAGCATCCTTAAATGATATCTTTGCAGCTGCAGCTTGGGCTAATCCCCACATTTTCATTGCTCATTACAAGTTGGATTTGATTTCCAAGAACAGAAAGGCCTTTAGCTCAGCAGTGCTTCGGAATATACTTCTGTAAGAGCCTCCCAAGGCTACAGTAGCTGGGGACTTTGTCCCATCAGTTGAGGAATGAATGAAAATGGCAGCATCAGATACAAAAGTTTTGTAATCACTATAACTTTCCATCTGTGTTGTCTATTTTCATTCTTCCTCAATTCCCCACCCACCTGCCACCTGTTTGAGCTCCAACTTCCCTTTTTCTTTTCTACTTCTGGTATTTTCTGTAATAGGATGTCCTGTTATATCTTGGGGCAGCAAACTCAGTCTGAGGTATGTTAGGTTGGTGGGGTATTATGGATAAAGGTAGGAGCATGAGAGTTGTAGGATCCCATGATCTTGTAGAAGTGGCTGAGTCAGATCCAAGTCTCAGATCTGAACCCATCAGTTGAGGAAGAATGTAAATGGACAACACAGGTGGACTTTTATGGTGAGTAGATAACATTTTTATTTTATTTTATGCATTTGTTAACTAGGTATGCCCCCTCGACATGTGCCTCTTTTTAGGGATGACCTCTGAGCACAGTCTTGGTAAGTGACTTGCTCATGGTCACATAGTAGATAAAGAGAGGTGGAAGGAATCAAACCCTGTACCTTGGACTACATCATGTGGTGTAGCTTTATACATCAAAATGATAACATGCAGTGTTGATTGAACTCTTTTGTGCAATTGCAGGTTTGATATTATGTCATTAAGACTGGTTGAGTGACAGCTATAGTAAATGTTTTATGAACCTGCTTCCCAGGGACACAGTATATGAAGTGTCTTCATGAATTTCTACTTCCTGTTTTACAACTAGGCTAACATCCCTGTGGATGAGACACAGCTAGATGACCTGATGGTATACCTAACTAATGAGGATGCAGACTCCATCAGCTTTAAGGAGCTTGTTGCTGGCTACCGCCTGTGGAAACTTGAAAACAGGGAAGAACAGAAGTCTGTGTATGAGAGTGTTTCGTCAGGTAGAGCCTTTCTACAATAATGCATGTATTCCATTTCAGTTTGGTTTTGAAAAATCATTAGTCTTCCAGGTTTAGTGGTTGGGATTCTCTTCAAGATTATACCTTAGTTAAAATAAGGTAACTGTCCCTTGAACTCATTATTGTCTTGTCATTTACAAATTATACAGACTTGAATAGGGTTGACTAGTGTTCAGTGATTTGGGTTATCTGTCTCAGTTTCATACTTTTTTTCATGCCCATGGCATGTATCCTTTCTCCATTGTGTGCATACCTACTGGTCTTCTATTGTAGTCATTAGGCTAACTCCCTATCCAGTTTACCATCTTTGTGATCCCATTCAACTGACCCTGTTCCACTAGTATGATTTCCCTTCTGAGGGTCCTTCAGAGCTAGATGTCATCCTATACACAAGAAATTTACGGGGTGGCATTACCTCCTCATTCCTGCAGTCTACTTACTAGTTATGGACCTAACATCATGTTTGTATTGGCTACTACTTTTGTTTGCCTTAAATGGAGCAGTTTAGCTTTGGTATAATGATGATGCTCATCATTTGATCACTGCTGCAGTAGCCTTAGCTATAAAGGTTATATCCTGCACAGGATATAAGAGCCAGCCAGCTTCCAAAGCTTAATGGCATTTTCCACCAACCCAACTTTTATCAGCTCAAGTAGAGCAGAAGGAACCAACTGTTTGGGTGCCAAGCCCTTCAGACCTGTCTTGTCGGCAAAGATCGCTTCTCTTTCAGGCTTTTGAGGATCAACGGTCAGCTGATGCTTCTCCATTGCTTGACAAATAAGTTAAATTGTGTATTTATTTCATTATACTAAATCAACTTTTTTCTGTGAAATTAACTGAAACTAGGAAAAGGTGTGTTTTTGGACTGACACATGACTTTTACAGTGAATTGTGACTTTTAACTTTGGTTGAAAAAAATTGTTTAATTTTATTTTTGCATTGTTTTGAGTGTTTTTTAATGTTTTTTTTTTCAGGAGGAAGAACTATTTTTAAACTACTTAACTTTTTTTACCAACTGTTGCTGTGAAATCTTCCTCAAATTTCAGGCTCCATTTTCAGCTTCACCATGGAACAACTTAGCAGCCCCTCGGTAAGTTGTTCCATCTTCTAGCCACAAAACGTGCAAAGCTTTCAGAGAGCCTTTCTGACTTAGGCAGGCTACACATTTGCTTCAGCTGCAGATGGGTGACTCTTCTCTGACCATTTCTGGTTCCTCAGACAACTCATCTTCTTCCTTGGCTCCGTCTAGTGTAATCCCTTCAGCCACCATGGACCAGGGATTAGTCACATCCTTTGCGGCTGTTGGTATGTCATTGGTGGGCAAGGGAGAACCAGTCTTGTCAGTTTCTAAGGAAGCAGCAAGTAATGTCTCTGTCCCTAGCCAGGCTGGGATACTTATTCCTAGGAGAGTTACTTCTGACAAGGGTCAGTCTGCTTCTGTGGAACTTTCTGTTAAAAAGAAGCAGAAAATTGAACATTTATCTTCCCCTGTCTCTGTTATTTTAGACAGGAATGATTTATTGGACTTAGCGCAGGGCTTAGTTCACACTTTTGACCCTTCTATTCCTGGTGTTTCCGGTAAGAGGAAAAGGAATGTTTTAGTTTCTGAGGATGTTTGGGATATTGAACAAGAAAGTTATTCAGAGGGAAAAACACCTGCTTTCTGTCGTCAGGTAACTGATTCTGATTCGTAAAAGAGTGTTTCTTCTGGTAGTCCCTCAAAAGGATATCCTTTTTGTTAAACCATATCCAGAATTAGTTAGTTATTTCAGTGGGAACATAATGATATTCCACTGTCTTTAAAGAAATATGATTTATTACAACTGGAATTTCCCAAACCTACTCCAGTTCCTCTTGTTCTTCCTGCACTGGAAGATTTTGCTATGGTAGCGTTGTCGACTCACAGCAAGACGTTGTCCATTCGATTCTCGGCTAAAGCGTCTTCTGTGTGGAGACATGCGTGAAGGGGCGTACTTTCATTGAAAGTTGTGCGTCAGAGCTGGTAACTCGGCATGTAAAAATCTTCTACCAATCATTAGTGGACCGGAGGTCCGCTGTGGCGACCCCTAACCGGGAAAAAGCCGAAAGACACAAACATTACAGCCTGTAACTTCCCTGATAGCCAGCCTTCTGTCCCTAGGAAAGCAGATAGATTGTATAAAGTTCCTCAGTATGTGTGTGTGTATATATATATATATATATATATTTTTTTTTTTTTTTAAATCCCAGATCTCACCCTCAGTGGTTTCTTTGTTAAATCATGCTGCTGCAAAACATCTGGAAATGTCTAATCTCTCCCTCTTTGATAAGGTTGGGAAAGCCTTTGAAAGATTTGGGGAAAAAAGTGTATGCTTCTTCAACACTTAGTTTTAGAATTCTGAATTGTCAAGCTCATATGTTCATAAGTTCATACTTGCTTCTTCTGAGAACATGAGAACATTATAGCCTATTTTCCTTCTTCTGAGGAAAAATCCTCTTTGTGTAATCTTATTGCTTCTCAAGTAACTTTGAAGTGTGCTTATGGTTCAGTTGATGCCTCAACCAGAGCTGCTGCTACTGGAACTGGTATGAAAAGGTTTGCTTTGTTGCATAATCACAATCTACTTGAGGATGTTAAAGCAGAAATTTTGAGGGAAGATAATTCAAGTGGTTTCTTAGATTGTTCATCCCTCTTCTCCAGGCTTGTCAATAGTGTTGTAACTACCTGTACACCATTTTATAAAAAGCAAAATGAGCAGACACAGCAAATTTCTGGCAAACAGACATTCAAAACCAATGAGGCTGGGCTCCAAAAAGAAAAGTGGAGTACCCCAAAACCAAGGACAGTCTTACAAGTCTGAATTACTATCTACAATATATCCCCTCTTCCTACCCTATCAAGCCTTTAAACCTTCCTAAAAATCTGGCTCTCCATTTTGCTTTTTGGCAACAGATAGTCTTAGACAAATGGTTTCTGTGAGTGACTCATCATGGACACAGATGGCAGTGGGGATCCCTGCCTTTTTATTTTTTCAGGGGATTCCTTCTTATCCACCAGATAAAACTGACTTTTTCTCTCCTGTCATTCTGCATCTGCTAACTCAGGGAGTGATAGAAGTTGTCCCTTTTTTTCTGATAGGGAAATGTTTTATTCACAGATGTATCTGGTATCAAAGAATGAAGCTTCATGGAGACCATTATTGGATGCTTCCTTTCTAAATCAGTGTGTGAAAGTTCTAAACTTCAAAATGCCATCCCTTCATGACCTGTTACCTCTCACTCCCCCTAAAGTTTTTAGCAACTTTAAATTTAAGGGATGCTTATCATCACATTCCTATAGCATCAGATTTCAAAAGTGTCTTAAGATTTTTTAGTCTAGATCACATTTTCAGTTCTCTGCATCACAGTTTGGGGTATTTGCTGATTGAAGGATATTCACAAAGTGTCTAGATCTGGTGATAGCCTGCACCAGGCTGTAGGGTATTCACATTTTTCCTTATTTAGACAACCTGCTTAACTTTGCACAGTCATTTGCAAAGCACCAGAAATCTCTCTTTTGGGTGACTGATTTCCTACACATACTAGGGTTCTAGGAGAACATAAAAAAGTCTTGCTTTAGTCTTTCTCACAGCATTGTTTTCCTGGGGTGTCTCCTAGATACCTCAGTTCAAACAGCTTTTTTTTCCACAGGAAAAAAGTAGATCTAAGTTTAGACCTATTCCTGAGTTTTTCTACTCAGTCCAAGCCCTCAGCAAGCAAATTTTCAGGGTACTAAGATTTATGGCAGCTGTGATTCTCAGGGATCCTCTAGTCAGACTCGACAAGAGAAAATTTCAGTGGTACCTAAAATCAGTATGGGCCCAACATCAACATCCTCTAACATTACAGATTCCTGCTTTGGGATTTGTAAAACAGAAATTCCTTTGGTGGAGATGCAAGCTTTATTTGACCCAGGTCTTCCATTTTCACTTTCATCTCTGGTGCAGCTGTAGTCTGTAACTACATACACCGACTTTGCTTGGGGAGCAGTGTCTATGGGAGTAAAAGTGCAGAGTCTTTGGAACAAAATGGACAGACCAAAACATACAAACATCAGCCAGTAATAAATGCTTCTAACTGTCTCATTCATCTGTGGTCTCCAGTTCCATTACAAGTTGTTACAGACAGCACCACAGTGATATGGTGCACAAGTAAATAGGGGAGAACCAGATCCTACCCTCTGTGCAGACCAGCCATGGTAGCTTAGGGTATAGCTTTTCAGCACAATCTCACTTTACAGGCAGCTTACATATTTTACACCCTTTTAGATCAAAAATTTTGTGGCAGACAAGCTGAGCAGAGAATAGAAATTGAATCAAGGGGTCCTCCAGGAATTTATTCAGCTGTAGGGAACATCTCAAATAGATCTGTTTGCCTCCATTCACAACAAACAACTGACAAAATTTTGCTCCTGGATCCTTTGCAAGAAGGCTTGGAAAACAGATACATTTTCATTTCCTTGGACAGGAATGTTCCTTTATGATTTTCTGCCATTTCCTCTGATATCTAGAGTAATCCTGAAGTTTCGGAAGGACTCTTCAAAGATCCTGCTTTCTGGCCCAGGCAACAGTGGGTGTTCATCATATTGATCACTAAGGAAGCTTCTTTGCAGGATAGAACCCATATAGCTAAGGCTACTGCAACAGTGATCATTCAGACATCTACTGTTATGCTAAATTTACTTACTCAACTGTACTTTCTCTCTTCTTTTAAAAATGGTCAAATGCAGTTTCCACAAGTTTCCTGGAAAGGCAGGGAGTATTTGAATTACTCCAACTGGAAACATCTTTAACTAACTGCCTGAATAATAGAATTTTAGTGCATTTAAGGCACCTGATGTCTGAGGGTGTGCAACGAGCATTAAGAAGGCAAAGAAACCAGGTTTATATTACGTTAATGAAAGATAATGTAAAATGCTCAGAACTTTGAAACGGCCGCATATCGAAACTTTTATTGTGAGGAGGGCTGCGCCCCCCCACACCAACCCCCCGCTAAATATATATTCCAACTCCAAAATCACACTACAGTGAGGAAAGGGTAAATATCCCAATCTTCACTGTACTTTGATCCCACAATGAGATCTTCAAAATGCGGCCGTTTTGAAATTCTGAGCATTCGATTACGTTATCTTTCGATAACGTAATAGGTACCCAAGAAACCTTCTATCAGGAAATCATATATTAGTAAAAGGAAAAGCTTTACTAGCTTGTGCTAAGAGAAGAACCAGGACCATTTTAAGGTTAGTATTTCTCTGGTTCTATAATATTTGTTTGAGTTATTACCTTCTGTCCGAAAAAAAACCAAAAACATTAATATTAGATGATCAAACTCTTGAAGACGTATCTTATCATATAAGGATCTGGGTATTTATATTCCCTCAAATTTTCATTTGAAAGACACATAAACAAGTCTGAGGGATCACTCAAGTCTTGTTACTTATATACTACTTACATGTGACTGATCCTGGAATACATCAGTTCATTTTGTATTTCTCTAGGAAGCAATTGAACAGAATTGAGACTGTCCAGAGACAATTTACTAAAATAATCCCATCTACTTGGGATTTGTGCTACACAGAAAAGTGCAAAAAATTAAATCTTTTTGCCTTACATTACAGACATACTTGGAGTAAAGAAGGTACGGCATACAAAGTACATAAAGATGAGCCTTGGGATTAACAATCATTTAGGCTTCACATGAAACCTACATGATTACAGCGCATTAGTGAGATGAGCAGCAGCACTCTGAATATGTATGGTGCTCATCAGACCTGCATGTTTCCAAGCACCTTTTTCTGGCCATCAGCAGTATCGGTGGCTGTTGAACAGTGCTAGGAATCATAAGCATACAATGTAAACAAACTTCCTAACCTGTAGGCAAAAATATTATGCGGGCACGTGCGTACAACTTATATGAAATAAGGACAGGTGAATTATAAGAATTTAGATGCAGGGGACTTGAGACTGGGAGAATGTACACAGAAAACAATGCTAATAGTGCAGAGATTAAGTACAAGGAGAGGGTAAATGGAAAAAATGTACTCAGTTAATGCATTCAGATGTGATGATTTCACATAGAAATATATGCAAAACAAAGACATCCATATTGATGTTGACAATAAAAAAATTTTGTTTCCAATTGTTAACCCATACACATAACTAAAAATGGACATGGTAACAATGGATGTGAGAGGGACACAGTGCAACATTGTAAGAAAGGGGAGTAAATAGGTTCATAGGTTGGTACTAGGCTATTGGCCCTAGGGCCTGTACAAGCCTAGCCATAACAATTCCCTGGATATTTCTTCCCACAATATTTACTTCCCTGGACCACTGTCTAGCAGGGCGACTGACGTGATCCCCGGGGTGAATTTCCTATCTCCCATCCAATCGTCAAGGTTCCTTTTGAAGAGGGCCAAGGAGGCGCTCTGCTTGACATGTATGAGCAGTCTGTTCCAGAGTATGGGGAGTCTCTGGATCAGAAACCTATGTGATATTATTGTTTATAACATGGTGATTTGAGATAACAGTTATCAAGGACAGTGGTTACATTATGGGCTATTTGCATACCCTGCAGTTATTGAATATGACATTTATATATATAGGGAATGTATGTGTGATAACTGACTGTAGTGCTGTATCCTCCACTTCATCCTGTATAAACAAGGCATGAGCCGTACAGCTGCTGTGTCATGTACAGCAGAAAGGGACATGTGTTACCATCTGCGGTCATTGGATAACCATAGACAGGAGGTTTATTACCTTGACACATTTATTAGACAAGCATGATTTTTGTATTCATGTACATCATAAACAGTAATACTGGGTCAACTCTTGGGGTGTATTATCAATATGGTAATTAGCCAGGATGTTTGACTTCCCAAAGGTTACATTTATGCATTTCTTAGCATTGAGTTTAAGACATTGGCTTTTGCACCATTTGTTAATCAGAGATAGACCTTCTTGAAGAATGTTAATGTCTGCAGGGGAGTCAATGACAACTCCCAGCTTGCAATCATCTGCAAACTTAGTCAGCCATAAAACTTCAGCATTTGCTTCCATTTCAGAGAAATAGATGTCAAAAAGGAACAAGCTCAGAATCAAGCCCTGGGGGACTCCAGTACTGACTAGCCTCTTGATGCAGGTGGCCTCAGCTGTTATGACCTCCTGTGTCCTATCAGCAAGCCAGTTGGCTATCCAATGGGTGATAAAAGGGTTTAAACCTAAATTAGTGAGCATGTCTGTAATGCCCAGGTGGGGTATTTTATCAACAGCCTTGGCCAGGTCTAGGTAAGCTGGGAGCACATTCTTACCATAATACAATGCTTTGGTAACCCTCTCAAAAACGTCCACCAGATTTAATAGGCATGATCTTCCTTTAATAAAGCTGAACTGTGATGGGTCCAGCATTTGCAGGTTACCTATATCCTCATTTATCATGTCCTTGATGATTCTTAGCATGGTTTTATATATGAAGCTTGTAAGACTTATAGGCCTGTAAGTTACCCAGATCAATGGTTGGATCTTCTTTGTGCTGAGAAATGGTGTAACCATCTTTTTTGCAGGACACACAACATAGAACTTCTAGACCTCCATTCACATTGTCATCCTTCAGGTCTACCGGGAGCCTTTCCGAAGCTGATATGAACAGAATGATGAGAAAATTGCTCAGGAACCAAATTCAGTTGGGAGTTATCTTGGCTCCATCTCCCATTGGACCTGTGAGCTTGGTTCCATCCCAGACAATGTTGGTTACTCCTACTCCAGTCTCCACCTTGGCTTCGGAGGAATCAAATCTGGTATTTCTGAATTTGTCCATGTTGGATCTGAAGGTCTGACCATTGACAGCTCCTACAACTACTCTGATCCAGCTGGACCTGATGGTTTTGGAGTTGGAGTGATGTCAGAGCCGTAGCTTCAGCACTGGCTCTGGGGGTATAGGTTCAACTCCTAGGTTGTTGGAGATCTCCCATTCCATCAGGGCTTCATCATTAGGTAGCTCAGCTGTTACGTCTGCTTTGAGGCATGGTCATGGGGATTCCATGAGCTGCCCTGGTCAGGTAACTTCAGCTGCTGTTAGAGTGGTTTTTGGCTCTCCCATGGCTTCTGCCATTGATGCAGTGGAGAAAGCTTATCCACTTCAGGGGATAGGAAATCCTTGCCCCCCCCTCCCTTGGGTTCTCCCCCTCCACAACTGATTGCCCTACATTCTAGGTCTGCTCAATCTTCCCCTCAGGACAGACAGTCCATCCAGGCCTTGAGATGATCCTCATCCAGGACTCCCTGCAAACTTTTGAGTCTTCACTAGATCTTCCCATCTTGGAAGCTCCTCTGAAGCATACATGCAAGAGGAGGCACATTGGAATCCCTGACAGAAGACACAAACGTCTGACAGAAGACACAAACTTCAATGAAGGAGAGGAGTCCTCCAGAACACCCCTTTAGGACTTCTTGTTCTGAGATATTCTCAAGATTTTGAAACAGAAAGGTCATTAGTATTCCGAAGCCCCTTCCCAGGAGGAGTCAATGTTTCTTGAGGCTTTTGGAACTGGCTCAGCTATGTCCTGGATGGTACCCTTGGCTGATGAAGTGATGGATTGCATTTCTCGCTAGGCATGGAAGGATCCAGTTGTGACAGAATCCATCCATACTAAGTCAAACTAGTATCTTGCTGTGCCTAAGGATCCTGCCTACTGGACTAGGGGTCCCCCTGTTAATGCTATGATGGTTGCAGCAGCCACTAAAAAGGAGCTAGCCAAAGAAAGTCCTTCTGTCTATCCTCCAGCAGGGAATCTAGGAATTTGGATAGGTATGGGAAGCAGTTTATGCCTCACAGACATTTGCCTCTGGTCACTGAATTATTTGGCACACATTACAAGATTTCAGAGGGATTTGACTAAGGAACTTTCCAAGTCCCTCTTGGGGGTCCATGTCTGCAGAGGAGAAAATGACCCTGTCTTTGCAACTGGCCACCCTTCAGTCCCTGTCAAATGCCTCCATGCAGCTGATTTCTCACACCATAGAGGGAGTTTCCAGAGCTCCTGATTCAGGCATAGCTGTAAAGACACATGCCAGGATGTGCCTTTGTGATTTTGTTTGGAGCCATTCAAGACATTGTTCGTCACTGTAACCTTTGATGGATCTACTTTATTTGTCCCTAAAGTTAAGGACACTGTCCAGGAGTCAACAAGATTGGAGAGCCCTGTATGCTGTAGGAATATGGTGTTCTACCCCCCAGAGGACCTTCACATGGAACCAAAAAAATTCCAAAAATCACAAGGATTTTCTCAGGATTCTTATTGTGATAGATCTCCCTGCAGCAGAGGGGGGGGACTCCAATAGCAGACATCACCTATGTGGCATAGGAGGCCCACAAAGCCAAGGCTTCAGAGGTCCTTTTTCTGAGAAGCCTTATCAGTGCTCCTGAACATTTACCCAACTGCTGCTCTCTAAAGGCAGTCATGGGCACTTTTCTCTGCACCCAGAAGTCTGGACATCCATCACCAAAGAGATCTGGGTGTAGACAGCAATCACCAGAGGTTACTGCAGTCCATTTCCTATTATCCACCCAAAATATCAAAGGAGATACCCAATGTGCCACACCATGAAAGAAAGGATGCAGCCCAAGAAATAGAAAGCTGATAGCAAAAAGGGTCATCCAAGAGTTCCCAGTAGACAAACAAGGGATCAGAACCTATTCAAGATTCTTTTTGGTGCTAAAGAAATCTGGGGACCTCAGGCCAATATTGGATCTAAGTCAGTTAAATCAATTTGTCAAACACTCAAAGTTCCGAATGGTCATGATTCAGTCCATTCTTCCTCTCAACAGAAGGATGATTAGATGTGCTCAATAGATCTCCAATCTCCGGGATGCATACTATCACATCAAAGTAGCCAGACATTCCAGGAGATACCTTCGCTTCTGGCAGGGGACCATTCAGTTTTAGTTAAGAGCCCTGCCCTTTGGTCTCACCACAGACCCAGGATGTTCACCAAGTGTATGGCCGTGGAGGCAGTTCACCTGAGATTGCTGGTATTCTAGGTGTTTCCATATCTCAACGACTGTTCCTCACTGCTCCCACCAGGCATCTACTGATGCATGCCAGGGACTACCCACTCCACCTGTGTCTACACTTGGGCATCCCAGTCAGCTACAAAAAAATTAATCTCTCCCCAACTCAAGTCCTTGAGTTTATAGATGCTTACCTGGATGTAGTCTCCCAGATTGCAAGATTGCCTTAATCCAGACTATCTACATTACAGCATCAGATGGTGAATCTATTGTCTCTTCAACCACCACCAGCCAGGTTGGCTATTCGGCTTTTTCACTTGATGGTGACCTCCATAATCCTTGTGCCTCTAGCAGTGTTTATATGAGGGTTCTGCAGTGGACACTGGCAGTCCAGTTGTCCATGACCTTTCCCATTCGACTCAGATGCAGTTGGTGTTCAGCACCAGACATTGTGCAAATGCAGAGAACGAAGACTAATGACACAGAAGAGTGAAGATACATAGACGGGAGAGGGAGAAAGGGACCAAGTAACTTCTGACAGAAGAAGGATAATGGTGGCTCATAACATAATCCCCTCCTTGTAGGCAACAGCTGCACATAAAATGGTGTAGTAAAACAGTTAGCTAATTCCTGGATTAGAACCCTTGAGAATATGTAAAAATCTGTTTATAAATCTGAGCATTATCTCATCACGTCACAATTGAACTCCTACTTTGCACACTTTAAATCACATATTGAAGGACAGTGGCAAATTATAGAAGCAGAAGTGGTAAACAGAGACAGAGAGAGGAAAAGAGGAATATAGTAGCACTGTTTTTCCCTGGGACATGTAGGACCAGCCGTATGGTGTGCTACTCTTACTGATTTCCTCATTATTAATGTGTTATGCCCTGCATAATAAAGTGTTTGCTATGGAGAGCAAGAAGGGGTAGGAGAGTACATCCAGCATTAAGACATAAGCAGGATAAGGGTGGTTTACTAGTCTCCCTGTTGGTCATAGAATGTTTTTGCAAATTGCTTTCTTGTTGCACTATTCAAATGGTATGTTACCAAAATGTTGGAAAGGTAGATAAATACAGGTGTTTGCAGTTAACCATATGACAGGAATATAAAATGTCATGAAATTTATTTATTTATTTTTATTTTACATTTGTTAACCGGGCTAGTCCAAATGGATGAATATCCATTTTCAGTAGAGGCCCGGGGAGATAAGCTCCAAATGTACAATTTGTTAATACTAACAAACATATAAGCATAACAATGACAAAAATGAGGAATCTATGCACATTTTTAACATTATTCCAACCTTGATAAGAAGAAAGGAAGAAAAAAGATAAAGAGAAAAAAAAGATGAACTAGGAGTTATAATATTATAAACAAAAAGAACCTTGTTCATATATTGAGAGGAAAAACTAGCAGCAAAAAATAGACTTTTAAGAAATCTAATTTTCTAATAAATTCGAAGGACTATATTTATTAAGGATTTCACCAACATAGAAGTCTGATGGTGAAAAATAAAAGAAGAAAGAGGGTTTAACATAATTGCCTAAGGCAGAAGTTAGTCAGGATTACAACTAGGGCAAAGCCAGTGTTTTTTTAGGTATATTTTAAGTTTTGGTTTGAAGTTAGTTAGAGAGGAAATAGAGGTGAGAACAGGAGGAAGAAGGTTCCATTTTTTCCCAACTACATTAGAGAAGAGAGCATTGCTGGATTTGCTGGTGCAGATGAGTAGTTTATTTGAGGAGCGCAGGGAGTTTAGATTCAGGTAGGGAGTAATAAGGGTAGGTAGAATTGGGGTCTTCCTTGGCTGGTAAAGTATTTTGTGGGCCAATGTAATTTGGTTAAACCGAAGTAGATTTTGAAATTCAAGCCAGCCTAGTTGAGATAGATTCTGGCAATGGTGTGTTCTAAATGGTCGTCCAGTGGCAAATCTAGCAATGTTATTGTAAGATTTAACCAGTTTAGAGAGATTACTTTTTGAAAGGTGAGTATAGATAGTAGAAGCATATAGAAGTGAGGAGATAAGGTGGGAGTGGGCAATACTTGTTTTAGCTAAAGGAGTGAGGAATGGCTTAATTCTGTAGAGGGCACCCATTTTTTTGTTGACTATATTTACAGTATTGTTAATATGCTCATTGAAAGTAAGGTGCTTGTCAATAGTAACCCCTAATAGTTTTGTTGTTAAGTCAGGTTGTATGTGAGTACCATTCTTTGATAGGACAGTGAAATCACAGGGTGTGCTTTTGGGTTGGTGAAAATAGTAGGAGCTTTGTTTTTTTGGGGTTAAGTAGAAGACAGCGTTGAAGAAACCGACTCGACTTTATTAAATGCTTCTTGTGTTTTTAGTAAAAGTTCAGATGTGGTCTTAGCTGAGCATAAAATTGTCAAGTCATCAGCATATTGTAAACATGTAGTTTGTGGAATAGCTAAGTGTAAGTCGTTAATGAAAATTGAGAAGAGGAGTGGACCTAAAATAGAGCCCTGAGGGACACCTAGGGTGACAGGCAGTAGGGAGGATAGTTGATTATCCCATAGGACTGCTTGCTGTCTGTTAGTAAGATAGGCTCTGAACCAGTTTATAGCCTGAGTATTGAATGCAAGGTGTGTAAGAATGTTTATTAATAGCTGGTGATTAACCATATCAAAAGCTTTGGACAGGTCTATAAAGAGAGCTGATGAGAGGATGTTGTTGTTTCTGTTTTGGTTAATAGAGTTGCAGAAGGACAGGAGGGCAGTCGTAGTACTGTGGTGAGGCCTGAAACCATGTTGGCAATCAGCTAGCAAATTGTTTTGAGTTAGATGGTTAAGTAGTTGCTTTTGGATGCATTTTTCCATGATTTTTGCCAATGGGGATAATAGAGCTATTGGGCGATAGTTAGAGTGGTCATTTGAGTTCCCTCCTTTATGAAGTGGGATGATGTGTGAGATTTTCCAGATAGTAGGGATTTCTCCCTCGGCAATAGTTCTGTTAATGAGGATGGCAGTTGGGTAGGCTATAGCTTTGGCAGCTTTCTGCAAATATTCTGCTGGTAACTGGTCTGCTGATGGAGTGCAAGGTTTAAGTTTTTGGATAAGTCTACAGATATCTTGTGTGGGGACAGGTTGTAACTGAAATGTAGGGGCTAAGGTCTTGTTAGTGTTTGGAGGGAATGTAATATCAGGAGAAAGTTGGTTAGCTAGTGCTTGTATAGCTTCTGTGAAGTAGGTATTAAAGGCATTTGCTGCTTGTCTAGGATTTTCTCTTTGACTGCCTGTAGGGTTGGGAGTTTTGGTTTGGCCTGGGTGAAGTAGTCTGTTGATACTTGCCCAAAATGTTTGTGGGTTATTTTGGTGTTTGGTTTGAGTGTTCATGTAGAAATGTTTCTTGTCTAAGAGACTAGCTAGATGTTAAGTTGTCCATCTCGCCTTCATTCTTGCTGGATGGGTTCAGAGCCGACCTCGGCTCCGACTCGGCCACTCTAAAAGCTCGAGAGTTGGTTCCACCGGCTCGAGGCTCCCCTTATATCCCACAATGCTAGGCGGTATTACCCCAGATCTCGTTTGCCGCTACAGCTATCGAGACGTGTTGCTTCACCGGCTTCAGGTTAGTGTAGGAAATAGTTTTTAAAAAGTTCATAAAACCCTTTAAAATTAGTTTTCTAATCAGTTTCCCCTTATTTTAAAGGTTTTATCCCTTCCTCCTTTTTTTTTTACCAGAAGAACTTATAGTTCTTCCCTTAGGCCTTCGGGCCCTACCATTCCCTTGGAGTGTGTATGTTTTTCTGTAGGGACTCTTATTAAACTAGAGTAATTTTATTTAATTTAACTTACTGTTATTTTGTGTATAGTGTAATCGGTGTGTTTGTGTTGTGTTTGGTTGCACTTGTTCCTTGTAATGTCCAAGGATTCGAAGGTCTCAGGCTTCAAGAAGTGTGACTCGTGCTGTCAGAAAATGTCTCTGACAGACGGTCACACTTCTTGTGTGTACTGCCTGGGACCTTTACACCTGCAGGACTCTTGTGCTGTATGCCATGGCTTCAGTCCTAGAGTCCTGCAGGAAAGAAAAAACAAACTCATTTTAAGAGGTTTGCTTAAGCCTGAGGGTTCCCTTACTGCTACCGGGCAAACCCTCTAAGGCTTCTAGGTCCTCGACTCCAGCTTCTGAGTCGAGGCCTAAGGCTTCGAAACCTACTGCTACATCGGCTCCGGCTGGAGCCGATGAGTCTCAGACTGCAGCTTCTGTGGTTCCTCGGCTCCGGCTGGAGCCGAGGCATTGGAAATTCCTGTGTCGGCTCCGATCAGACCATCGGAGCCGACATCTAGAAAGAGGTCTAGGTCACTGTCCCTTGGCTCCGTTCATTCGGCTCCAGCGTCTCCCTTGCTGTCTGAACGGAGCCATAGATCTCACTCCTCTAGGTCATCGAGGCTTTCGGATCATGACCTTCAGAGGGTAGTGAGTCGACTTCTTAAGTCCGAGGCACTGGCCCAAATGCTTCAGAGCCCGACTCATCAGTCGATGCTTGACCCTATCCCTCAAAATGTTCCTCCTCCGACTCCTTTGAGCTCGGAGCCGGGGCGTTTCGGAACCGAGACTGTGGTAGCGTCGGAGCCGATACAATTGTCTTCGGTTCCGTCGTCGGCTCCGATTTCTTCCTTTGAAGAATCTCGGCGCCGGACTTCCCTCGTCGGCTCCGAGGGGGTGAGTGGCATCGGACCCTTGTCCGACCCCGCTCTCCCTCTCGGTGCTTCGGCGCTGGTGAGTTCGGCTCCGACATCGGCCTCGGAGCCATCACTGTCGGTGCCGAGGGGGGTTCTCAGCTTTTCGGAGCGGGGACCTCTGGCTCTGCCTGACAGGGGTGCGTTCGAGGTCATGCGGAGTGTGTTGGAACCTAGTTCAACTCCACAGTCGGCTCCGTCCGCCCCTCCCTCTTCGGTGCCTCAGGTTATGTCTACTCACTCCCTCATCCCAGACCGCAGAGAGCCAGCTCCTCAAGAATCCCCTGTGGGGATCTCATCCTCTTCCGAGGCCTCTCCTGAATTGGCAGGGGAGCCCCCTAGGAAGAGAAAGTGTAAGAGGAAGCACATAGACTCACCTGAGTCTGTCACCTCTGACACAGATTTAGAGGATTCCGAGGGTTCCCCCCGTTCCCCTTCTGAAGATGTCTCCTTTGCAGACATTCTAGAAATCCTGAAACAGAGGGGAAATTGGCCAGCCCTTAACCCTTCGGAGGATGAATCTGTGTATCTTGAGGCGTTTGACTCTCGCCCTTCCTCCTCCTGGGTGTCCCCCCCCCCTTGACCCCCTCATGCAGGTGGTAGCAAAAAAGGCTTGGACGGCTCCTGACTCAGTGGACCCCACCCCCAGGAGACCTTCAAAGTTTATCACAGCACCAGCAGATAAACAATTTCTGACCAAGGGAGTTTCTGTGGATGCTATGGTGGTAGCTGCTGCCACTAAGAAGGAACTAGCTGATCCTTTGGTGCCTGTCCATCCTCCTAACAAGGAATCTAGGTCTATGGACAGGTACGGGAAGCGGATGTTTTCGTCAGCGACCTTTGCTATGCGTTCGCTGAACTACCTATGCCATTTCACTCGTCTTCAAAGAGATTTGATCAAGGAAGCGAGTGACATGTTGAAGGATCCTACAGCTGCGGGTTTTCAGGACAAGATGAACGCTCAGCTGGCTACCCTAAATTCTATAGCTAACTCCTCCATGCGCCTCCTTTCATATGCGGCTGATGGAGCGAGCAGAGCCGCAGGGACAGGTGTGGCCTTACGCCGGCATGCCTGGATGCGGCAATGCAATTTTGCGGACCCCTTTAAAACATCTTTCACTAATTCCCCGTTTGATGGATCATCTCTCTTTGGTCCTCAAGTGAAAGAAACCTTGACGAGGTGCGAGACGGATGGCAAAACTCTTTCTGCCGTCGGAGTCCGTTTTTCTACTCCTTCTAGGCCTTACCCCAAAGGCCAGAAAAGTGAGAAAATGTGGTTCCGCAAACAATCTCAAGGGACTTTGCCTGACGCACAGAGTCGGTTCCCCTCCAGAGGCAGAGGGGGGAACAATAATGGTAGACGTCGCCCTAGAGGCAGGGGGGGTCCACAGAACCAGGGCAATCGAGAAACTTTTTCCGATAAGCCCTTCCAGCATCCCTGAGGTGTTGCCCGACTGTCCATCTTCGGAGGCAGTCGGGGGAAGATTGTCACTGTACCCAGAAGCCTGGCGATCCCTAACACAAGACAAGTGGGTACAGTCCATCATTTCTGAAGGCTATTCCATTCCGTTCTTTCGTATTCCAAATCAATCAAAAAAATCCCTTCCAGATGTTCCACCCGCTCAAAGGGATCAAGCAGCATTGGAAATTTCAAAGTTGCTTGCAAAAAGAGCCATTCAGCCAGTGCCAGCAGACCAGCAAGGATCCGGAATCTACTCCAAATTCTTTTTGGTTCCAAAGAAAACAGGGGACTGGAGACCCATTTTGGATCTCAGTATCTTGAACAAGTCGGTCAAGAAAACAAGATTTCGGATGGTCACGCTACAATCCATCCTGCCCCTTTTGGGAAAGGAAAACTGGATGTGCTCTATAGACCTCCAGGATGCGTACTATCATATAAAAATGAACAGACGCTCCAGGAGATTTCTCCGCTTCCGGCTGGGAACCAGTCACTTTCAATTCAGAGCCCTGCCCTTTGGTCTCACCACTGCCCCCCGGGTGTTTACCAAGTGCATTGCAGTGGTAGCTTCTCACCTGAGACGTCAAGGATTCCAGGTGTTTCCATATTTGGACGACTGGCTCCTCACAGCTCCTACCAAGCATCTTCTTCTAATGGCCAGAGACTACACCTTTCGCATTTGTCAAAAGTTTGGCATCTCAATAAATTGCGAAAAGTCTGTTTTGTCGCCTTGTCGTGCTATTACCTTCATAGGCGCAAATCTAGACACAGTCAACATGTCTGCGAGACTAACAGACCAAAGAATAGCAGACATACGCAAACTGGTCTCCCTTCTCTTCCACAGCAACAGAGTCAAAGCAAGATTAGTTCTGAAAGTACTGGGGATTATGGCGGCTGCTATCCCTCTACTTCTATTAGCCAGATTCCACATGAGAATCCTTCAATGGATGCTCTTCACACAATGGTCGTACCAGCAACTTCCGATGTCCCACACCATTATGATTACGCAAGCATGCAAGAATCATCTTCTTTGGTGGATTTCTTCCCCTCAGCTCTTCCTGGGAAGACCCTTTGTTCCTTCCCCTCCGGTTGCTACTCTGACAACGGACGCCTCCCTGATCGGGTGGGGGGGGCATTATCAGGGCAGAACAGTCCAGGGCATATGGCAACCAGACGAATGCCACTTGCATATAAATGTTCTAGAGATGAGAGCAGTGCTTTTAGCGTTGCAAGCCCTTCAAGACTCTCTTCCCTTGGGAACGATAGCAATCCAGACGGACAATATGTCTGTAGTGTGGTATATCAGCAAACAAGGCGGAACCAGGTCCTATCCCCTATGTCGAGAAGCACTCAGACTGTGGCAATGGGCGATTTCTTCTCAGCGGTTTCTGATAGCAACGCACATCCCCGGGAAGTCCAATCTAATCGCGGACAAGTTGAGCAGAGCTATACTCATGCCTCACGAGTGGTCTCTGAAAGATTCTATTCTGGAGAAAATTTTTCTCAAGTGGGGTCAGCCTTGCTGCGACCTTTTTGCTACTCCCCAAAACAGCAAGTGCAGAGATTTTTTCACCCTTTTCCCGTTACCAGGCCAGCCCAGCAGAGACGCTCTAGTCCAGGTTTGGCCCCGGGGACTTCTGTATGCATTTCCTCCCTTCCCACTAATCTCTCAAGTGATACAGAAAGCTATCACTCAGAAGGCCTCATTTATCCTCATTGCTCCTTACTGGCCTCGACAGGTTTGGTTCCCCTTTCTACATCAATTTCTGTTGGAGCAGCCTTGGCATCTGGACCTAGTTCCAGATCTTTTGATCCATCAATCGGGTCAGTTACATCGCTCCCTCCCCTCTCTGAACCTCACTGCTTGGTTCCTCCAATTCCAACCTTAGCCAGGCTTCCTCAAATATCTCACTGTGTTCGAGATATTTTGATAGCTTCCCATAAATCTTCCACTCGGAAGATTTATCTTAGTAAGTGGAAACGTTTTGCCTATTGGGCTCAAGGAAGGGACATAGATCCTTTCACTGCTTCCATCCAAATAGTCCTTGATTTTCTAGCTGAACTCTTCCATGCAGGTTCATCTCCTTCTACTCTTCAAGTTCAATTGGCAGCTATTTCTAACTTTCATGTGGGCATCTCAGATTCTGCCATCATGTCTCACAAGCTTTGCAAAGCTTTTTTGAAGGGAGTTTTTCTTCTCAGACCTCCTATAAGAAATCCTCCTCCTTCTTGGGACCTTAATTTAGTTCTCACATCTTTGATTCTTCCCCTTTCGAACCTGCAGCTTCCTGTTCATTGAAATTGCTATCCTGGAAGACTCTCTTTCTGGTAGCCATTACTTCAGCTAGAAGGGTCTCAGAACTTCATGTACTCAGCAGTCGACCACCGTATCTATTGTTTCATAAAGACAGGGTGTCCTTACGAACCAATCCATCCTTTTTACCTAAAGTAGCCTCTGCGTCTAACCTAAATCAAAGCATTGACCTCCCTGTGTTTTTTTCCTAACTTTTCTAACAGGTCTGAACAAAAATTGCATTGGCTAGATGTTCATCGTCAGTTAAGGTATTATTTGGATAGAACCAAACAGATCAGGAAAACTGACCAGTTGTTTGTCTCTTATGCAGAAGGCAGAAAGGGACTTTCAGTTTCGAAGGTATCACTCTCCAGATGGCTAACATCTCTGATTTCCTTTGCTTATGAAATTAGACACCAAAAGCTGCCTAACAAACCTAAGGCCCACTCCACCAGAGCTTTGGCTACTTCTATAGCCTTCCTTTCTCATTATAAGTTGGATTTAGCTTCTAGACATAGAGCTAACTTTGGTTCCACTGTTCTCAAGAGTCTGTTCCGATAGGCCACCCGGGACAAGGTGCTAGGGACGCGGTCCCATCCAGCAAGAATGAAGGCGAGATGGACAACTTAACATATAGAAGTTATGTTCTTACCATAACGTTCCATGTTAGTTGTCTTCTTCTCGCCTTCTTTCTTGCGTCCCACCCTCCTTCCCCCTAGCCTGGACAGACCTAGAGGAGTTTGATTGTGACCTCTCTTTCTACCACCTCTATTGTAGATAGGTATATGCTATACTGTGCATATATTCCTTCATCAGGTTTTCAGGTCACCTTCTTCCCTTCCTTTTATAGAGGTGGGGTTTTCCCTTTTCCAGTGGTTCTGGAGTTATTTTGGCTGGGCATAGCTTACAAACGAGATCTGAGGTAATACCGCCTAGCATTGTGGGATATAAGGGGAGCCTCGAGCCGGTGGAACCAACTCTCGAGCTTTTAGAGTGGCCGAGTCGGAGCCGAGGTCGGCTCCGAACCCATCCAGCAAGAAAGAAGGCGAGAAGAAGACAACTAACATGGAACGTTATGGTAAGAACATAACTTCTATTTTTGTTTTATTTCTCAGCTGTTTATAAGTGAGGTGATCTGAAGTACTTTTAGTAGTTCTCCACTTGGCCCAGGCTTATATAATTATATAAAAATTATAATTTGAACTACAGCTGTACTTGAACAAATGACACTGCACAAAAACTTCAGTCTGCAGATAGGGAAATTATCTCAATACTCCACATAGGAACTTCTAGTTTATTACATCTAGCACCCTTTCAACTGTTACAGTAACTGTTTCAAAGTACTGCTTTTACTGTGCCTTTACCCTCTATTCCCATGACACAACATATTTAAGCACATTTACTCAAAAGTATCCAGACTATTGTGGCTGAAATTAAAATCTTCAGATTTTGCCATAGAAACTTAACATTTATCATCAGTCACCATTGATGCACTATGCCATCCTCTGCATAAATGTGGAGTGAAGGCTTTTCTATAGGCCATTTCTGCCCATGTGTGTTTCATGTGATTCTGTTTTTGACCAGATTAAACATATGAAAAAGAGACTGCTAGGACAGTGGTGAAAATGTGGGGTGGCAAGTAGAAGGTAAGACATAGGGGAAAAGAATACAGGACTTTGCAGGAAGGTGGTGGGAGAACACCATGACTATCCACATCTTCAGAACATAAATTTTGTATTGTACCCACGATTTCATGACTTTCGAGAGCCACAACACCAGGGATGGGTGACAATAACAGAATAGTATTGTATAGCCAATTGGACCAAATCAAGTGTGTCAAGATGACACGTAGGCAAGGTGGAGAGTTATGTATGTTGCATATATATTTTTTTTTATGGAGCAGGTGCTCATTTTTTTGGGTGGGGGAAGGAATGTTGGGGAAGGTGCTTAGGAATGAGAGGGTTAGGTAGGTAGGGTAGATTATATAGCCAGGGCAGACATACAGGATATGCAAGACAGACAGGGATAGTGTTGAACACAACAGGCTTATGGACACCATGATTGGGGATAGGTAGGGGAGCTTAGAGGCACATCCATGTCCAGCCTGAGAACAGTGAGACTCTAGTCCTAACCCTCAGAGATTTCATCACTGTCTCCTTTGTTAGCTGCCTGGTCAGTGCTGAATGTGGTATTGTCCTGCCAGTACAAAGTAGGACCTTTTCAACTATGCTGATTCAAGCACCAAGACTTCTCTCCGTAATGCCTTCCACCAGCCCTGTAAGCTCCTAACAGTTGACAAAATTCCCACCTCTACTACTACTACTGCTCCGAGGGAGTACCACTGCATCAGCAGCCAGGACAGAACTACCTGACAAAGGTGGAGGCAATGTTGCCAGATTGCAACATAGACATGTTGGGTGCCTGTGTTTCCTGTGGTGGTGCCACCGCAGACACCTGTGGAGGTATGGCAGGCTCAGCCCCATTGGTTGGTTTGCCTCCCTGTGCTGATTGTCATTTTATTTTCAGCAGCAATGTATTACAAAAATAAATATATATAAAAACAAAGAGATAGGGTGAGGAAACAAACAAAGAATTCGATCAATGACATGTCATATTATTTAATTGTTTCAATACATAAAACAATATGAGAAGTACATAAATGCATTTTGGCCACATTCAGATATGATGGGAAGGCATTAGTGTGTCACAAAACCACTCAGTCATAGTTATATGATACGACTAATAGAATCATGTATTTCACTGTGCCATATCCAATGTCTGCTTTCTAAGGTTAAATAACTACATTTGCAAATATTGAATTGTTAATGTCATACAGTATTAAAGTTAAAATATCTTATAAATACTTGTCTGTAAAAATGTAATATCTGTTTCTGGGTATTGAACCTACACAGACAATTAACGTGATGTACTCATTGACTAATGCAATAACCAAAAACTATTAGAGTAGGCATGTAGGCTTAATATTAAAGTATGCATTGCTCAAAATGATGCACAGTGCTGGAGTGAGAATTATTCTGTGGCATGCATTCATACCTGATGCATCCTTATCCCGTGCCTCACTCAGTCAAGTTAGTCTCTCATGATGCACCTAATTGTTTTCTGCTATCTCTGCTGCAGCTGTACAGCAGAGAAAAGAAAAAATAGATATTTGAAAGCATGATGAATAACTGAGCTGGCTGGCTAATTAATACCATATCATAGACATGTGATGGATCAGTATACTTACACAACTGAGAGGTGTTTGTAGTCTTAAATTCATCCTCCCATCAGCTCATAAGGTCCCTTTTATGAGACACGACATTGCTTCCCAGTGCATGGGATGCCAGTTGCACTGGGGGCAGCCTTGGCCAAGCTATTCCAAACCTTAGCCTTATACTGAGACCCAATATATTCCTCCTGCAGTACCTCTGGCTGTAGCACTTCAAAAAGATCCTGGATTCCTCAACATCCCACCTATGTGCTCTAAATGGTACACCATCCCTACCATTACCAGCAATGTCTGCAGCAGTCAAGCTAGAAATATGATTCTGAATTGGTGCCCAGTTCAGATATCACTTGTAACAGCTTGTGCTTGTGTGCAAAGAAGCACAGCCTTGCCAGCTGCATTTGCACAATTGGAAGCACAGCAGTGGTTTGACAATCCCAAATCAAAGAAGGTTTGAAATATGGCAGTGACATTTGGACATGTTTTGTGCTCAATGTATTGAGACATGTTCTAGTGTTAAAGGCTGATATGTTTTTCTGTTGTTGGTTGTAACCATGGTTGTTTAGAGAAAAAATGGTAGGACGTCTAACATATTGGCCTGTTGGGACTTATACACTACTAAGATTGAGTAGTACCACTTGGGAATTTAACCGAAGAGAAAAAAAGAAGATGGGATGTTAAACTTTGCTTATTAGCTGTCAGTGCCACAGGAGAACTTACTTTATAACATGGTAATTAGAGGCATACAAATTGCAAATTGAATTATGAATGGAGGTATACTTCACAGATGCCGCTATGTCTGTGACTTTAGTCATATGGCTGCATTTATATGTAAAAGACAATATTTATTTTTGTTTGTAATTACATTAGAGAAACATGCAGTTTTAAAACCTAAGTAATACATGATGGGTTAGGTTACATACATAATTCAAAAGATGTACTATCATAAAGACATATTTATGATATGTGGTAACTCATAAAAATTATAAAAAATATTGTGCATGTCATACCTATGCATATGAATTCTACATAAATATCATCATAGTCATGTTTAACTTAATTTATACACATTACATTGGGATTCTATAGCAAGCAGTAAGGATACGTTTATTGCAGTAATCATAGTTATGATAACCATGTACATTTACTGTGGCATTCCTAATCAAAATGTTGTGATAAATGTCATTCCGACTGTCCTCGTAAAAGTATCAGTCAACTGGATTTGAACCCTGCATCACCATTTAGTTTTTGGTTCTGTAAGATCACTGTACTTACGGTGATGCCTTCATCTTTATCACATCTCCTTTCAACATTAGAACTTTAATTTCTGGCACACATTGTCAGGACTATAGGTATGGCCAAATAGGTTCATAGGTGTGTACTAGGCTGATGACCACAAGAACTTTTTAAGCCTAGCCATGCATCCCAAATCTCTGACAAGTTCTGGTACCCTTGATAAGTGTAAGCAGAGACTTGGGAGATGAAACATTTACAAGCAGGGGTCTGGGAGATAAACCATTTACAGGTTGCCTGTGTCCATTAAAGACATAGGTGTCAAGCCAGGAATGAATTTCCTGTTTCCCATCCAATTGTCCAAGTAAATAATGGTAAAGTGGACAGACAATGGCTCATGTGTTGTTAGCAATACTGATAAAAGTTGATTTTCAAACAACAACACAGTCGTATATCAAAATGTGTATAAGTATGTATTCAGACCCCCCCTGTTTAATCCCTTAACTGGATTCAAACACTGCATAACCTGTCTTCTTTCTGTAAACTTAATGCATTTACACCTTGTCCACAGAGAAGGTTAACTGACCAGTGCATTTTCTTCAATGAGTTATATCCAGAGTGCTGACATTTGTGCACTGGTTCATGGCTTGTTTGTATTATATAAGGCAGCCCAAATTAAAAATTTGACTTATTTACATAGAAGGTGAACCATGTTGATGTGCTGCCAACAGGAGTGCAAATTCAAAAGGCATTATAAAAAATTAAAAAGACCAAATTAACACATTGAATGGATACATGTAGTAAGAACAAAGCTGTTACAGCAATAGCATGACACAGTCATCCTTTTTATATCTGCTTGCACCATATCAAGTAGCATTTAGGTTGCACATAACCAGGATTTCATGTAATGGCAAGTGCTCAGAAACGGGACACACAGACAATGACAAGAGATCATTCTTGCCATAGTACTTACAATTCTCATGACATCAAAGTTTACAATATATTGCATAAGTGTCATGATGACGAATTGTGACATATGGATAATTTCTTCAGCATAGATGACACATACA